>NW_026879003.1:0-26130 GCF_032173495.1 Musca vetustissima
GGGGGACTAATACTTATTCACTGTCAGAAAATACCGAAAATCGGGAGGTATCATTATATGTAGGGCGATATATAAATTTGGGCCGATATAGCCTATTTTCGAACCAAAATACCATACCTGTGGACCGGTATAGCTCATACTTCGAACTTGACATGCCCGCACACAAAAAACAATTCTATGCAAAATTTCAGCACTCTATCTTAATTTCTTTGTGATATAGCGTGATTACAACAAACGTACATTACTTCATAGTCGGATAGGGTCAGAAATAACTATTTCGATGAGCATTTTAAAGATTACAAAAACTTGCGAACGAATTGTCATTTTTCATTTTATTTGTCCATCCTGAATCCAGATATTTGACCAACATTTACATATTTACGTTTAGTTTGCTATGCAGGGTATACAAGATTCAACCTGACCTGACTGATTTAACTCGTTTATTTCACTATTCGTCATACTGACATAACCGTAATTAATTTTACATCTTCATTTATCTACGACAAAAGTTAACTCCCGTTATACGGAATTTTCAATAAAAAATTACCCTGAATAAGTGAAATTCTTTTGAAATTATATTCTCTCAAATGAAGTATTGGCGCAGCCCCCTTCATATAAATGTGGTCCTAATATTAGCTACTTTCTAATTTTATATTTTGGGTTTCCATAAGGTGTTACATTTTCGTGTCAAAATTTATAAATATCTGATCATGTTCAGATATAGCCTCCAATGCTGAAAATGTTCAATATAGGTTAAGTTGAAAAGAGGCGTGGTTTACACCACCATTTGCCCAATATTAGGACATACACTAATGCCTGTAAGTGACCTGTTGTGCATTCCATTTATCTTAGAGGGTCTGGAATCGTTTGCAAGTATTAATACTACCCAGCGCAATGTGGTGTGAGTTAGCCGCATTACCAATTAATACTTTTGCCTCGTTGCCTGCTTCCTTTGATTGCTCGGTAGAAGAGAAAACATAAGTTTTTGTGGCATATTATACAGGTTATTGAGCGGTAACCTATGTTTAAATAAAAATGTTGATTTTTAACAGTTCCTGTATTAACGCGATGTGTATGTTACCTATTAGTTAATATTTCCATCAGGAGCAAAGTTACAGTTTCAATCCTATGAAGGTTTATCTGGATGACATCTGTCAATTGTCCTTCAAACGGTTCAACGGTCCTCTTGGGAGGTGGCTACCTTCTCCTCAGCTTCCTCAATCTTGTTGATGGGCCTCCTCTCCAATCCTTGCCTAGACTGCGTTGGACACATATATGGGCAATACTGCCAATTTGACCTCCAAACATTATTTGGGTGGAAGCAGTGTCTACTTTAATTTAAAAAAAAATGTGTAAAATCAGGTTGAGGCGAACCAGTTTTTTTATGTTCTCTATCGATTTGTGACTAAGCCACGCATTTCACGGTCTTCGCGTCAAAATAAACTATAAGCCTTAGCTTAAGGCTTAGTAGCTACAGCTTAATTTTTGTTATATTTGTAATCTATATATATAAAAGAGCTTAGTGTTAAGTGAGTGAGTGAGTGACTGACAGATCATCGCCCAGACGAAACGGCTGAAGCTAGAGGCTTGAAATTTTGTGTGTGGGTTGTTGTTGGTGTGTAGGCGTGAGATAAGGCTGGGTTTTTGGAAATTCGAACTAGAAGGGTACGAAAAGTACTAAAATGTACCAAATATGGTACCCTTTGTATTAGGCGAACGGGAAGAGCTAGAATTCTGAAATTTGGAATGTGGGTCACTGATGGAAAGTTAGAAAGATGTACAAAAGAGTTTTTGGAAATTCCACCTATAAGTATACTAAAAGTACTAAATTTAATTCTACATATATTGAACATATATAGCTAATATGTTGAAATTTTATATAGAATACAGGTTGGGAAGTGGTGTTGATGTATAGAAATGGTTTAAAATTTTCGTACTTATGTTTTTTAAAAAGTACTAAATGGTACTAAATTAGGTACTATTTGCATTTAGTTGAGTGTATATAGATGGAATCCTTAAAATCGGAATTAGGACTACTGTTGGAATACAGGATTGAGCTAGCTTTAAAAAATCGTACCTTTGTGTACGAAAAGTACTTAATGGTACTAAATTTGGTGCAAGTTGGATTTCGGTTCACATATAGAGCTGGAGTCTTGAAATTGGGAATTAAAATGACAGTTGCAGTGTAGAATTGAGGTAGTTTTGGAAATTCGCACTTATTGGTACGAAAAGTACTAAATCGTACTAAATATAGTACAATTTGAATTTTGTTTAAACGGATGAGCTTAAAACCTGAAACTTGGAATTCGGATTACTGTTGAAGATTGAGCTATAGAGACATCTGTGGAAATTCGTATTTGTGTGTACAAAAAATACTAAACGGTACTAGATATGGTACAATTTGGATTTGGGTGAACGGAGAGAGCTGGAAACCTAAAATTTTGAATAATGGTTGCTGTTGGAGTGTAGAATTGAGATATGGAAAAATAGTACTTATGTGTACTAAATGGTACTATATTTGGTACAACTTGATTAAGTGGATAGAGTTGGACTCCAGAATTTTGGAATTAAAATTACTTTTGAATTGTAGGATTGACGTAGCTTATAGAAACAAAAAGTACTAAATGGTACCAATGGCTAGGGTTGAGATCCTGAAATTTTGATTAAATTAATATTACTGTTGGAGTGCAGGATTGAAATATGTCGGTAGTTTTGAAAATTTGTCATTTCGTGTACTAAATTTGGTACAGTTTAGATTAGAGTGAATGGATAGAGATGGAAAACTTAAATTTAGAATGCAAATCACAGAATTAAGGTAGTATTGGAATTTCGTACTCTTGGATACGAGAAGCTCTAAATGGTACTAAATAGGGTACAATTCGTTTTGTGTGAGCGGGAACCCTAAAATTTGGAATCAAAATTAAGGGTGGAGTGTAGGATTGAGATATGGAGGTAGTTTATTAAGTTTATTTAGATTGAGATAAAAGACTTATATTTGAATATAAAATTACTGTTAGAGTACAGGATTGAGACAGTGTTGAAAATTCAAACTTAAAGTACGAAAAGTACTAAATGGTACTAAATATGCTACAAATTGGATTTATGTGAGCGGATAGGGCTGGGATCCTGAAATTTATGATTAAAATTACTGTTGGAGTGTGGTGAACGGATAGAGCTGGAATCCTTAAATGTGGACTAAAGGTTATTATTGGAGAACATTACTGGGGTAGTTTTGGAAATTCGTACTTATGGGTACAAAATTTGGTACAAATTGAACATTGGTGAACGGGTAGAATCCCGAAAGTTGCAACTTAGATTACTGTGGGAGTGTAGATTTGACAAAGTTTGGAATATGGGTACGAAAAGTACAGAATGGTACCAAATCTGTTACAATTCGGTTTTGATGAACAGACAGAGCTGGAATTCTACTGAAATTGGGAAAAATGTGTTCAAATTTAGATATAGTTCCCATATATATTTTATTTATATTTTAGTCCGATTTTAGGTAAATAGTGCACCAAACTCACTATAAATCCTTCGATTTACACGAAATTAGGCACAGCGGTCTGAATTAGGTCTAGAACGATGTTTTTAAAACATCGTGAAAATCGCTTCCGATTTAGATATAGCTCCCATATAACTTCGTCCGATTTAATGTAAATGGTGTACCAAAGTCCCTATATATCTTTCGACTTGCAGGAAATTTTACATGAGGTACTTTACTTCTTTCCTTACTGGTTTTAATCTGTTTAATGGAAGTAAGAGAGATTTCGGAAAATAGTGCTTATGTGTATGAAGATTACTAAATCGCAAACTATAGTACAACATTTTAAAAGTATTTACGATACCATATGAAATATTTTTTGTATTCCCTTTCCGCATACGAAGTAGCGGGCACTTTGCTAGTTTATTTATAAATATAATTCTCCATAAATAAATAAATAAAACTAGAAGCCTACAAAATGGGGACTACGTCTCTAATGTAGAATTTTTCAAAATTGTATCTGCATCAACCTTTAAACGATTCTGATATTTTGAAGCTCGATTTTGAGTGTTTTTTTTTAATTTTATTATTAGCTTTAATTCGCAAACAATAGTTTCTAAAAATCGATTATAAGATTATTGTAGTCGGAAATCTGAGTAATTTGATATATATTTGGTGTAGGTAGCATTCACAGCTTCAGAATATTACTCATCAAAATGTGAACATTTTATCCGATCAAATTTCTAAAAATCCTATTTAGGGGCCAAATTTTTAGATCTGTCAATTGAATGATATGGGTACCCGCGATCAGTAAGGTTTTTTACGTTTCGGATGTAATAAAATCTTCTTCGTGAAAATCCATCCAAAAATCTCCCATCTTATAGAACGTCGGCAACTTGCCTTCCAAAAACACGAAATTTGGCAAAAAAATGTTTTTTTTTTAATATATCGCAGATATAACTGCATTTTCTCTGGATCATTTCCATATCAATAAATTATTTGATACGGATTTTAAACTTTTGCGAAAGCAGAACTTTAAAAACTTCAGCTGAAAGAGAGATGTACCCAATTTATCTCAAAAATATAGTGAGCTGTGTCATCCATAGTTCGAAATGGACCACATTGAAATAGGTATAGATCGATGTATTTTTTAGGATGAACACCGAAATCGGATGTGCGTTAAAGGTATTCATTTTAAGATTTATTCGTATTTATAGAACCCCAAGATTTATCCGAAGTTCTATACTTATACACAAGAAGTGACTATTTATACCCTTCACCACACTGTGGTACAGGGTATTATGTCTTTGTGCATATGTTTGTAACAGGCAAAAATAATCGAGATAGACCCATGGTTCCTTTTGAGAATATGCATAGAATCACTTTCTGAGTCGATTTATGCATGTCCGTCTGTCCGTCCGTCCATGTATTTTTGTTAACAAAGTACAGGTCGCATTTATGATCCAATCTGGATGAAATTTGGCACAGGTCACTTAATTGGCCCAAGGACGAACCCTATTGAAATTGGAGAAAATCGGTCTACGTTTAGGCATAGCTCCCATATAAGGGTACCCCCCAATTTTCGGTATTTTGGGGTTCTTGAGCGCGTTTTTCAACCGAATACGCTGAAATTTGTTACATTGGGTTCTTATTGGGTACTAAATGTCCCCACAAAAAAATTATAAATATAGGTCAATTTTTTCGGGTAGCCCTTATATAAAGGTACCCCCAGTTTTCGGTATTTTGGGGTTCTTGGGCTCGTTTTATAACTGAATTCTCTGAAATTTTGTACATTCGGTTCTTATTGTGTACCAAATTATTCCACTAAAAATTATAAATATAGTTCCAGTTTTTCTGGTAGTCCCCATATAACGGTACTCCCAAATTTTTGGTATTTTGGGGGTTCTGATCGTATTTTTCGACCGAATTGACTTTAATTTAGTACATCGAGTTCTTATTAGGTAGCAAATATCTCCACTAAAAATAATAAATATAGGTCCACTTTTTCGGGTAGCCCCCATGTAAGGGTACCCCCAATTTTCGGTATTTTGGGGTTCTTGAACGCGTTTTTCAACCAAATTCTTTGTAATTTGTTTTTTTGTAGTCGTATATGGTAACAAACCTCCCTCCTAAAAATTACTAATATTCGCCTCCTTTTAGGGGTGGTCCCCTTATAACCACCTTTTTATACCCTTCACCGCACTGTGGTACAGGGTATTGTGTCGTTGTGCATATGTATGTAACAGGCAAAAATAATCGAGATAGACCCATGGTTCCTTTTGTGAATATGCATACAATCACTTTCTGAGTCGATATATGCATGTCCGTCCGTCCATGTATTTTTGTTAACAAAGTACAGATCACATTTATGATCCGATTTGTATGAAATTTGGCATAGTTTCGTCCGATTTCATGTAAATAGTGCACCAAACTCCCAATAGTGGTCCGACTAAAGCAATATTTTGCACAGAGTACTGAATTAGGTCCCGACTGATGTATGAGAAATTTTGTTGGAATCGGTTCAGATTTATATCTAAATATGCTATATATAGTTTCGTCCGATTTTATGTAAATGGAGCAACATACTGCCAATATTTATCCGATTGAGACAGAATTTTCCACCGCGTACTAAATTAGGTCATTGATGAATGCGAAGTTTTGTTGAAATCGGTTCAGATTTAGATATAGCTCCCATATATAGTTTCGTCCGATTTAAGGTAAATTGTGCACCAAACTCCCAATATTGGTCCGATTGAAGCAAAATTTTGCACAGAGTACTGAATTAGGTCCCGACTGATGTATGCGAAATGTCTATATCTACAGGATATTGTAGATATTAACATGTCTTGCATGTACCCATAGTGGTGAAGGGTATCATATAGTCGGCCCCGTCCGACTTTTGAACTTTCCTTACTGGTTTTATGTCTGTCAATTTGTAGGCGAAATTCGGTTAAAAAAGAAAAATAACCCCAACATTTACAAACCGCTACACAGACTTGTGTGATTTTGATATCATTTGATTTATCGTGGTATTTAGATTATGAAGATATTTTTAAATTATTTTTTTAGGCGGATATATGTCTTTCATATAATTACAATAATAATGTAACCTCCTATATTTTTATTACTTTTCCTATATTAAATGTGCAACTTTTCACGATTTTTGTAATATATTCATATTTTACGAAGGAAGTCATATATCAACGTTTTTGGTCAAAGCAATAAACGGCGTAAATTTAAGATTTTTTCTTATGCCCAAAATTAAAACCTCCATAACTTTTGCGCACATCAACCAAAAATTTAATCGCGGACGGATTTGGAGTCAGGACATTTTTCTCTGTATATGTACAAAAAATCATTGATGTATTACGAAAACAAAAAAACTGATTTTTTTTTTTTTGAAAATGGACTATTACAAAATATGTTGGCAATTATTATAACAAATGTTATTATAACAAAATTTTGAATGGAAATTGTTTTACATTTTAATTGTTCCATAACACCGACAATGTCATCTTAAAAAATCTCAAGAGATCATATACAAGTACATGCAAAATAATCCCAAAGTTCAATGTGTTTCTATTTTGTCTTTCCAAACATTGAAATATTTTTGCTTAATTGTTTTTTTATTTACATATGCTTATAAAACTACTAGTATGTGTGTGGAGTTGTGCAAATACGTATATTTCTGTGTTCAATGAAATGGAAGTTATTTGAATGCAATAATGTGCACGAATGCCCACATGTGTGATAAACACATACAGTAAAACTTTACTAGCCCGACAGTAGAATCACATACATTTGCATATATGTATATGTATATCTTCTAAATATATACAATACGAAAATGCAACAAAACACATATACATACATACATCCATAAATATATATTTCAATGAGTGATGCTGACATGTAAAATCCCAGTCATGACAAAACAATTCATAAACACAAAATAATGGAAAGAAAAGTGAAAAGGCGCGGTGAAGCCAAAACATGAGTTTTCCCTTGATAATTAACATGAAGCATTCATTAGAAAAATGTTAATGGTCGAAATCAAATATTATAGCCAATGGTATTCATTGGAATTCGATCTTTTGCCATTGCAGATTTTTCGGAAATGTGGGATATTCATCGTTCAGTGGTTAATGTTTTCTATTCGATTCAAATTTGTATTGGATATGTTAATTGAATTAACGTAAGGACTTTAAGTATATACATGAGATGCCCCTAAGATTGTCATTATAAGGTACCCTTCTCTTATGATATTGATATATGCACTATAACCATTCGATGCACGTAGAATAATTGGAAAAAAACTGACATAAAAGAAAGAAATGTGGAGTCTAAATTCAATATTTCGACCATTAGATTTTTTTGGGGCTACGCGAAAGTTCGTGTTTATGCAGAAAACCTTCAGTTCTTCAGCATTTTAATATCAACATTCGTCAAGTTATGGCTGAAATACCATCCAATATGTGTCAAAAAATGGTCATAAATTACCTGAAATGAATCAATACTTTACTTCGCCACAGTTTGCTATGAGGTCATTTAAATAATGTAGTGTTTCACATATAATAAACCACTTTGGGTACATTCTACATATTTATCCTAACATACGTCGCACAGTGTCACGACCGCGGCCAAAAATGGTCAAAACCAAGTACCACGAAGGACAAATTTTTTGATGAGGATTGATAGAAAATACTCCAATTAGAATAAATATGAAATTTTATATCGATATGTCGAGTAGTTTTGTCTCTACAAATTTTCAAATCTGATAATTATTTATAAACTGATTTTTGCCATATTTTCGAAAAATGGGTGTGTTTTTCTGATGCTCAAATATTTGAACATTCAAATTAATGGTTATTATAAAAGTGTTTATTTTGGTTGATGAGGATGTAAACACTACGACTCGCTTTAGTTTGTGTGTATATAGATATCATATGGTGTATACAGTCGTTCACCCTTGTAGTACTTAGTTCATCAAATTTTTAAAACAAATTTTGAAATTAGTGGAGCAGAAAAAAAAGTTTAAAAAAGTTTAGCTCTAATTTTTTTTTTATTTGAGTGGTGAAAAGTGTGTTATTTAAGGAATAAAAAAAAATAACTGCGGAGTCCTGCGGTCCTATGAGTTATTTAACTTTTTTAGTGACCAACTTATGAAAAAATATGGCATATTCATGAAATGGTTACAAGCGAATTGTCAAATATGTTATATATACAATTAAATAAGTTATTGAGGGTCAAATAGGAAGGAGAAGATGGATTCAGAACATAGTAATAATACAATATTTTACATAAAATATGCAATTAAGTGGTAAAAACGTTATTCGAAGTGGAGATATGGGAGAATTGGTTTTAAAATAAATTTTCAGTCAGTTTGAAGATTATTCTTATTTATCGGATCATTTGAGACATAATCTTATAATCTAAATTTAGAGGTCGCACATGAATTACCTTTGTGGAATGTTCATACAGAAAAATATTAGTTCATGGCATGGTATATGCAAAGTGCAGTACAATACCTTTTGAGCGAATTTTGAGCGGCAAGATGCTAACAAGTCATGCCAACAAATAATTAGTAGCAGCCCGAACTTTTGTTAAAGCCGAATTAAATAAGGACCGACCTTGTAATATCCGTAAACATAAAGTAAAGGCCCGAGATTATAACGTGAATGATACTAAATCGTACATTTGGGAAGACAATATTATATATATATATATATATCTCTGATGTGTGTTTTAATGTTTTTTTTTTTTTTTGAATGATAAAAAAGTAATTTATTAGTTACTAAAGGATATCAAATATTTATTATATTTGAATATAAATAATTTATAGGTCCAAAAAGCGGATTTTTCAAGACCCTTTGTATGGGAGGTATATCAAATCTTGGTCCAATCTACCCAGTTGTTGGTCAGTTGCTTTATAGGCATAAGTAAATGTAAATTGCCAATTTTCATTGAATTTGGTTGAATATAAAAGATTATATAGCCCAAAATAGTAAAATTTTCAAGACCCTTTGTATGGGAGGTATATCAAATCTTGGTCCGATATACCCAGTTTTTGGTCAGTTGCTTTAGAGGCCTAATTAAATGTAAATTGCCAATTTTCATTGAATTTGTTTGAATGTTAAAGATTTTATAGGCCAAAAAGTGTGACATTCTCAAGACCCATTATATGGGAGGTATACCAAATTTTGGTCCGATCTATCCAAATTTTTGTCAGTTGCTCTTTAGGCCAATAATAAGCTCATATACTAAATTTCATTAACTTACGATAACTCCTTCTATTTTTGGCCGCTGTTTATATGAACTCGCGACATAGTGCGTCGTCTTTTCGAAATAACATTTCATGTCATGTTGAACGAACTTAAATATGTGATATTTATCTATATGCGATCCGATTAACATCAATCCATACATATCCCATTCTGCAACCTATATTCATTCGGACAGATTTAGAGTCATTTGTGTACAATGGGACAAATTTATTTAAATCGATTTAAGGGGACCCCCCCCCCATACACGGTTTCAAAAAATTTAATTTTGTATTTCGATTTAATTCGAACCTACACTAAATTAGGAATGTTCCGATAAATTTTCTAGTGAAAATTGTGTTGACATCAAGTGACAGCAGCAAACAGTGTTTTTGAGAACAAATAACCCAATCGATTTCAAATTTTGGGACGTTTCTCTGTGAGTGAGCCCCAAAAGTTTGTAACGCCGCGAAATATTGGTCCTAGACCCACCTTTAAGTATACCGATCGTCATATCTCGACTACCTGAGTCGATCTAGACATGTGTGTCCGTCCGTCCTTCCGTCTGTCCATTATAATTTGTAAACACGATACAGGCCACAATTATGGACCAATCTTCACGAAATTTTGCATGTAGAATGGGTTCTGGCTGGGTTTTCTGGTCGCTCCTGAGGCCGCAATTATGGCCCAAACACCGCGAATTTTTGCATGGAGAAGGGGATCGAGCCAAAGAATAAGCATGCATGTTTTGATAAAGATCGGTCAATGTTTAGCGGGTCAAATGAACCATGACTTTTGTGTGAAAAATGACAACATTTGTATTCTATGGCGTATATATTTGCCCCTGAAGGACCAAGGCCCGAGAAGTTTATAGTGCGTTCAAGAGTAGTGGTTGACCTTTAAATTGATACCAATTACTTAAATATTTACAGGTGCTTACATATTCAGACATTATTTAGTAACCCAATACCACACTAGAGGGCGGAAATATAGCGCTGATCGCTTTGAAAATTTCCATGAGATTCCAGTTATGGTCAAGGACAACGCCTATAATTTTCGGTGATGATCACATAATAATTTTGCGATGAAGTCGACCGAAAATCTATATCTATAGGGCACAATTGAAAGCCCAACATCACAACATAACCCACTGTAAGTCCACTGAAAATCTGGACAAGTACAGCCTCGTCTAATGAATATTGCTAATATTTGTTGACCTTTAGTCGGGTGTCAAGAGGGTGCAAATAACGCAAAGTTAGATTTTCGTTGAAGTTGTGTTGGGTATTATATGGTCGGCCCCGTCCGACTATACTGCCCCGCTCACTGGTTTTTTAACTAAGATTGTGGTCGAAAATAGGCGATTTTCCAAAAAAATATTTTCAAAGATCCGCTATTTTGTTAATTGTTGTGTGAAATCAATAATGCTAGTTCATACGAGAGCCAGACATGTACTCTTTCTAACACCGTTAGAATTTTCGGATTCCGATTTTCCAGTGAGGAGTTATCATGCCCGACATCAAAAATAATGTTATGATATCATAACAACAGAGGAAAAGCCATCTGTTGGAAATTGTTTACGTATCGAATGTCGTATCTTTATAATTTTATGTCTTTGCCATAAAGGCATATATAGGTTAGGTACAAACATCAAATTTTTTTGCATTCCAACAATCATTTCAAACATAACTAATGTAATTTCTTTCATATATATTTATTACGAAAAAAGTTATTTTAAATTTCCGTAAAATGCCATGGGTGGGGCACCTTTGAATATGCCCATTAAATTCGAGTAAAAAGCGGAGTTTTTAACTTTTGGCGACGATTTCTCAAAATTTCAAATGGCATAATAAGACTACGAATTTCGTATTTGTATTTTTCACCATAATAATTTTTGTTTTTATGTCATTTTATGTTTTAATAACTTTTGATCTAAATTTTTTAAATTTTGAACATTTTTTATATATTTTTTAATGAAGTAATGCATTTCTGATATGTATTAATAAAATAAATACATATTTAAACATAAACACTGTAAAAAACCTTGTCGTTCAAAAATGTCAACCCCTGTAATTTTTGCAAGATTTTCGCGGATTTTACCCAAAATTTTCTTTCATAAAAACTGTAAAAAAACTTCCCACTGTAATTACCGACAACTGAATGAAATTTTGAGTCAAATCGGTCCAGCCGTTATCAATTGATGCGTTAGTATAATTTTTTTTTTTTGGCTCCATTTATATATAGATTCCTTGCGAACATCAACCTAATGTAATTACATTCAATTCCAATTAAATCTATGTGGATTGATTCATTTCAGACCAATAGTCAACAACAACATTATGCGTAGTAGCCTGAACCAACAACTACTAGTTTAACTATAAAATCATCGAATAACATATCTGTCATGTACAGAATGTCTGTTTTAATTCAATTGAATGTCCATTTGCCATGAGATATGGTCCATGAGATATGGTTCTGTTGGTGTATCTTCTGCTTCTGAATTTAATAACGATTATGATGCTGGTGAAATTAGTTGGAATATCATTTGAAGTGGTACAGTAAATAAAGTGTTGAGACCTTAGGTTGCAGAAAAGTCAAAGCAAATTAACAAATCGGTTTATTGTAAAGTCAAGCTGACTGTCAATTGTACATAGTTGATAAAACTATGAACTTAAAATTGAGGTATATAGTTGCATGCATGAATGCGACTTGTGTGTGTTGTTGAATCGACAACTGAATAACGAACGATTCGATTATGCATACAACTTGCCATTGGCCAAAACTCGATGAAGCAATAACAAGATTCTGTACAAACACATATAGTCTATAAATTATATTGTGTAGTTAGAAGACTTGTACACATTAGCACAAACATTTCCATTTATTTAGAATTACCAGTTAAGGTATATTTAGGTATATCTATTTAAATAAATTTAATAAAACATTTTTATATCCTCCACCATAGTATGGAGGGTATATTAATTTTGTTTTTCCGTTTGTAACTCATCGAAATGATCATTTCCGACCCTATAAAGTATATATATTCTTGATCAGCGTAAAATTCTAAGACGATCTAAGCATGTCCGTCCGTTTGTTGTAATAACTCTAGCGTCTAAACGAATTGAGATAGATCTCCAAAACTTTGCACAGAATCGTCTTTTGTCTGCAGGCAGGTCAAGTTCGATGATGGACTATATCGGTCCACGTTTAGGCATAGCTCCCATATAAGTGTACCCCCAAATTTTCGGGATTTTGGGGTTCTTGAGCGCGTTTTTCAACCAATTTCGTTGAAATTTGGTATCGAGATAAAAAACTAGAAGTTCAGGTTCGAGAATGACTATATCGGCCCGCTTTTGGGCATAGTACCAATATAAAACCAATAGGCTTAAATTTCGGTCTTTGGTGCACTATTTACTCAAAATCGGACGAAACTATATATGGGAGCTATACCTTAATCTGATCCGATTTTCCCTATTTTCAATTGGGTTCGTCCTAAGGCAATATAAACGAGCTGTGCCAAATTTATCCAATTTGGACCATAAACCTGGACCTGTATTTTGGTTACAATTTAACATGAGCAGACAGACATTTGTCCCGTTTGTCTGTATCAAACATATGCACAAAGACCATTCACCACAGTGTGGTGAAGAAGTATTAATATTAGCTTCGAAATTGAAAAACTGCAAATATTTGCTAATTCCTACACAATGTTGTCAATATTGATCCCGCTTTAGGTATGCCTCATATAACTTTGCCCTCTAAATTGCAGTATTTTGAGGATTTAATACAAATGTTTCACCCTACCATGCGTTCATAATATAGGTCAATATTTTTGGGTTTAGAGTTGTTAGGAAAATCTTGCTGAAATTTGCATTTGGTCTACATTATGGTTTGCAACAATCGATTGGTAGAATTGTCGTTGTAGGTCCACTTTTAGGTATGTTCCCTATATTTTCATTACACGTAACCCGACCGAACTTAACGCTTTCTTCACTTGTTTATATTAAAATAGTTATCTGATTTGTTCCGTGTTTTGAGTTTGATTCTAAGGCTCTGATGTAATCATTTCACCTGTGAAGGATATCGAGATAAAAAAAGTTGAACGTAATGTTCGATAATGAACTATAGCCCGCATTTAGACCTAGCCCCTGTGTGGCGGTTCCAGAAGGAGTGGACCAACATTCCCCATCTTCGAATTTGAACTAAGATTGGAAGAAATAATAAGATGGGCAACGTTTGGATGAAACCTAATTTTTTTAAACGAATTTCGTCCAAAGAAACATGGGGTCTAGAACCAATATTTCGATGAGCCACATTTTCACCGTGTTAAAGTGAATACACCCTCATTAGCCATAAGGCTCAGGGTATAATTAACCATTAAAAATTTCTGAAATTTGAATTATGGTTTACATAATCCCTTTTTAGAAATGTCGGTATAGGTCCACTTTTTGGTATGTTTCCTATATTTTCATTTCTAGTACCTGTCAATATATCTATGGTGGAGGGTATCCAAAGTTCGGCCCGGCCGAACTTAACGCTTTTTCACTTGTTTGAATTATTTGGTTTTATATTTGGAGTAAATTACTAATACTGGACTCGGAATGCCGATCGAGCTTAAGCAGACAGGGCGGGACCGTTATATGGGGGCTACTCATTATTAAGTCAGTTTTTTCCTCTTTCGAGTCGGACTTAATAATCGAAGGATTGCAATGAAAAGTATCAAAATAAAATTCTATGGAATATTGAGATAGAACTTTGAAAATTTACACTGGCATTGATATTAATCCTAGGATGGTTGGTATTGGAAATGGGGTATATCGGGTGTATCCCCCATATTCTTCCAATATTTGGTATTATGGGGATATTTGAAACGTTTTTCAACATAATGGGATAAATTGCTATTCATTTTATAATGTTATGATATCATCACAACAGAGGAAACTCCATCTATTGGAAATTGTCGTATCTTTATACTTTTACAAAGACGTAGAAACCGCAAAGACTCGACAAAATGCATTTTGACAAAATAGTTTATGAAAAAATATCCAGGGGGAATCAGATATATATATATATTTTCATTTTATAAGCTTAAGATATAGCACTAAAAACGTTTAATATTGTTCTCTCTGTTGTTATGATATCGTAACAACAGAGGACAACCATCTATTGGAAATTGTTGACGTATCGATTGTCCTATCTTTATACTTTTATGTCTTTGACTGTTATGCCTTAGCTTTGTTTACGGTTTCCCTGTTTTTGTTATATGTCTTTGCTTGTCTCTGCCAAAAAGCTTTTCATTAAAAGCTTTTAACGTTTTCTAGTGGCATCAAAGACATAAAATCAGATAGACAGGTCATTACAGAGTCAAACTTTTCCAATAGATGGCCTTTGATCTGTTATTATGATATCGTAACAACTGAGCAAGTGAAACCACAACACAACAGATTTAAAAACCATAATAACTAGACAGGCGACAATAAGCGACAATTTTGAAAAAATGTAAATGAAATAAAATCTTTGGACACTAAATCATATACCATATTTGTTTCAAAATTAAATAATTGATTGCTCTGTTGTTACGATATCAAAACTATAAAGCAAAAACCATCAATTGGAATTTGTCGACATTTGAATTGTCGTATTTGTATACTTTTGTGTATTCGAATCCTTATTGTTTCTATTTGGCACATAGCGACATCTCTTGCGTAATGGTCATACCATTACATTCTATTATATTTTTTGGATTTCCATTAAAGCTTCACTCACATTAAAGCTTTAAGGAGTGTGCGTAAAACTTTGCTGTGCTGTGTATTATAGACATACTAACGAAAGCTTTGAATTTCTGTTCATAACATAAGCATATACAACATGTATCTGTTAAATTCACACGACATTTGCAAATTGCTGCAAGACGGCATAAATAAAAAAAATCGATTTTACAGAAAATGCGTTTTAAGTTGTCAATTTACTCACACTTCTACAGCTTCTCAATTAGAGTGTGTGTGATATAATCATTTGAATTTTTTACACAATATGAAGTCTGATATAGGGAACAATTCTGCATTATGAACTCAAAAATCACGATTTTTGATTTATGCCGGTCTTGCAGCAAATAGCGATATGTTCCGCACTTACATCCCAACCAAATCAAAAATTATTATTTCTGGTTATTTATTTTTGAATGAAACAACATATTATTTCCATATTTATTTATTAAGTCATGTATGTTGTGGGTATGAAGTTAATTTAAATGTAACAAAAATTAATAAACATATTAGAATAATATTTTTTGAAAATGTTAACAATATCATTATTTTCTTATTCTTTTTTGTTTTTTCTTCAATAATATATTGTGTTATAAACATTATTTACTATATTTAATATATTTGTATAGCTAGATATTTACAAAACAAAAAATAAATGGTGTTTATAAAAATACATAATTCTTTTATTATACATATCGTTTAAGTAATAAATTATTCAAAATGTCAGTCAAAATTACTGTTAATTTATTTGATTTTTATTATAATTGTTTCTTTGTGTTTTTTTTTCTTATTTTTGCTTTGTTATTGGCCCATCACTATTGGCTAGGCCAAACTTCTTATAAATATATAAATATGTGTATATACTATGTCATATCGTCATTTAGCAAGCAAGCTTTTCATATTATTATTATTTTTTTTTATTGTTATTTGTTTATTTTTGAATAGTTGGAAATATTGTATTTAATTTTATATAGGGAAACCTTACTTCTCTTATTTTGATTTGATAATAAAAATGTCTTTTATAAAATACATTGGAGTTTTTTTGTTTTCAATAGATTAGTTTTTATTGTGTAAGGAATGTAACAAATGCTTAATATTGGTCCAAAATATGTAGGTCAAAAAAATTGTTGTATTTATATATACTAATAATAATTATACTAATATATAGACTTCGAAATGTAGATTTTGTAGCATTTTTTAGCAACTGCGCCCCAAACGCTAAATCTGGGATTTCTGTATTGAAAATAGCACGACAAGATCACTCCAAAGAGAATATGGGAAAGGTATCATGGGGTTTCCAGAATATTGAATACATTTGAAATCTGTGAAAATTTTATATATTCCCATACTTTTTTAAATTCCCATATTGTGCAAAATGGTGTGTTCAATTTCGAGCGAAAGTGCGCTCGAAAGCATAGCTGTGTTCAATATGTTAGGAAATGTGTTCAATAAAAAAATGTTTCATTTGAATTTGCAATTTGTTTAACAACAAAATGCCTGCTGGCTTATTATTTGCCCTGGTTTCTACCAGAAAAAGTCTAATGATACTGGAACGTGTTAAACGACTCTTCGGATATGCCCGAATCTGTGTAAGTATTTTAGATCATTACCTCCAAGGCCCTACCAATAACTTGTATTGCTTTGTATCTCTTTTCAGGATAAATAAAGAAGCATTTATGGATATTTTAAGAGAAGTTGGTCCTTTAATACACAAGGGTAGCCTGCAGTTAGAAGCAACCTTAAGATTTCTGGCTGTTGGTGGATTTCAGAGGGTAGTGGCAAATGATTTAAAGATAAGTGTTGATCGCACAACAATGTGTAAAATATTGTGTCCTGGAAGACAAAGTGTGTGCAGTGTGTATAAACATTAATTTGAGTAAAGATAAAATGAGGTTATCCAAATTGCATTTTTATTAACATTTCTGATTTCCAGGAGTTATAGGCTGTGTAGATGGAACACACATGTGGTTGAACTAACCACATGAAAACTCATCTTTATACTACAATAGAAAAGGATAGTTCAGTATAAATGCAATGATTGCAAGGAAAACAATGTAGATAATCGTAAAACTAATCTTTCTTTTTCTGTTAGGTGTGTGAGAATTCGAGCTGTGGACAGCTGCAGACCAGGATCCAGCCATGATGATTTTTTTTTTTTTTGGCATATGAGTGCAAAATAGTTGGCTTCTAAGAGACAGTGGTTACGCTTTAGAAACATTTTTGATGACGCCCTATAAACAAGTGGAGCATGGATCTTGTCAACATCGATATAATAATGTGCACACATCTGCAAGAAACATTCACCCCTATTCCGTATGTTGTCGTCGTTGTCGACGACGTTTCTCTTTCGACATCACTTCGCATCGACATCGACATCACTTCGACACTGATTTGGTATTCTGTAACTCTCATGCGACGATGTCGACTATTTATCGATAATATCAATGAAAACAAAAAACACATCTCTAAAAATATAGTCAGATGTTTATTTTTTTTTTTGCATATTTTTGGGCAAAATTGTGTTTGTATCCTTCACCGCACTGTGGCGCAGGGCATTATGTCCTGGTAAATGTGTTTGCAACGACCAAAAAGAAATGAGATAGACCCATAGTTACTTTTTAGTATATATGTACATCGAATTATTTTTCAGTCGATTTATGCATGTCCCTCCATCCATGCATTATTTTAAACAAGTTACATGCCACCATTATGATCCAAACGGGATGAAATTTGAAAAATTGCATCCAATTGGGATGAAATTTTATTTGGCGCATAGACGATTCATGTTGACATTTGTCAAAATCAATTCAGATTTGTATATAGATCCCATATATTTTTCTTTATTTACACTTTATTTTGTATTACGTATTGAATAGATTCTAGAATGGTGTGTCCTGTTCTTGTCCGGTCATGTTTTTTTTTAATTTCTTAAAAAAAATTTTTCAAACACTTCAGTCGTCAACAAAAATTATGACGAAGAAATCTTCGACATTGTCGTCGTCACACATTGTTACGTAATACCAAAAATGTTTCAATAGTTATCGATGAATGTCGACGACGACATAGGGAATACCAATTTGCAAAAGACGACTCTCTTCGACGTCGTTTTGTGTCGACGACGACAACGGAATAGGGGTGAATATTGAAAGGACTATTGGAAATTTTAAAAGTAGATTTTTTATAGATTGTATTTTTATTTTGATCATATGGTGGTTGAGTTGCCAGATTGATCTCAAAAATGTTACACGCTGTTTTTGATAAAAGAAGCCCTTTTTATTTTCTTTAATTTCACTATAAAAACTAATTTAAATACTGTATTTTTAAATAAATATTGTAAAAACACGTTAAATATTACTTCAGCGTGCTTTTTCAACTTGTACGTGCTCAGAAAAATACGTACGATCTCATTTCGTTTTCAATCCACAAGGCTATACGTGCTCGAATTATATTACCAATATTTTTTTGGGAATTCGGAATGGAGCACACCAAATTTGGGAAAATGTTTCACATTCGAGCAAACTCGAAATGCAGCACATGGGCGATTGTATTATATATCCATCTCAAGTTGCACTGTATAATAAAATTGTCATTCTGTTAAGTTTTTAACCGAATTTTCTCATCGAAGTGCACATCATAATGTGGCATATCAGATCCATATTGAATGAAAAATGAATGTGAAAAAATTAATCAATGCAACGTAGCCCCCATATAATAAAAGTCCCGATGAATTTTAGGCATTTTGAATTTCTATCTCATTGTGGAGGTTCGGTCTGGCCGAACTTAAAGTCATTAAAGATTTGATACTTTCATCCAGCACTATGTTATTTTATATTTCTGAACCGGAGTCTATATATCAATATATGCTAACATTAATAGGCATTTTTTGTACAAATATAAAATAAATTGTAATACTCAACAAATTATTGTCTTTATATAAATATTTTATCAATTAGGAAAAATATAATTAAATGCAAATATTTCAATATAACAAAACTGAACAATTTAATAGGAATTTTTTAATAGCTTAGCTGGTAAAAGTATTTCTTAGTATTTAATGTTGGTCGGGTTAGTTTCATAGTAAGTTTGTATTTTGTTGCAGAAATCGGTGAGATATTGTTGAAAAGTACGAATATGTAAATAGATGTTAATTTATATATGTATTGAATAGAATTTAATTTATTAATATTATTTTTTTATATATTGCATAAGATATGTTGTATTTGTTACATTTAAACGATAATCGAATAATGGCTCTAGAAAGTGAAAACTACATGAAAAAAATTGCATTTCATAATTATTAAGATAAAGAAAATCATTTTTCTTACATTAAGAAATGTTCTAAGATTAAGAAATAATAATTAGTTTCATATTTTCTAGAATCAATATCGATTATCTACTTTGGCTATACTTTTGTACGTAGTATATGAGAGATAAGATTTTGCATAATCAAATATAGTTTTCGAAAAGTGTTTTTTTTTATATTTCTAAAATTTATTCAACAAATAATGTTTAAAAAATATATCAACGAATATAAATTGTCCATAAAGTGCATACACAAAACGGAAAGAAAATATACAGTGGCGGCGCGGAGCAAAAGGTACATAAGTATTCCAATAATAATTTTTATTATTCCACAGATCTTAAATCTCAATCTAATAGAAAAAGGCAAACCATTATGAAAATGTTGATTAAATCGGAGAAATGATCGAAGTTAACTGGCATTTTAGCAGTCGTAACATCGTCCAGAAGCTATAATCTATCATAAAATTTTTTTAAACCATTTATACAAAGCTGTATTGAAAAAAAAAACTGGATGCTCGAGGCCAATTAACAGAAACAAATAGGATGGGTCGAATTTCCATCTGCGAAGCCTTGGCCAAACATTTTTTAGACCCATTTCTTAAACGGACTGGAGACTGGACTGGAGATGAGAATTGGATCACATACGATAACCCTGTGAGAAAACGATCGTGGCCAAAGAGTGGTGAATCACCTCAAATGGTGGCCATTTTGTGGAATTGGAAAGGGGATTTTTTATTATGAGTTGCTTCCATATGACCAAACGCTAAATTTTGGTCTCTACTGTCAAAAAATAGACCGTTTGAAGATAGCAATTGAACAGAAACGGCCAGAATTGGCCAATAGGAGAGGTGTCGTGTTCCACCAGGACAACGCTAGACCACACACATCTACAGCGACTAGCCAGAAACTTCGGGAGATTGGTTGGGATTATCATATTTTTCTTGTATTGCAAAATTTCTTTAAGGTTGTGAAAATCGACTAGTAGAGTTTTTTGCAAATAGAGAGCAGGACTTCTATGAGAGAGGCATTATGACGTTACCTTTATAATGTCAACAAATCATATAACAAAACGGTGCATTTGAAAATTCTCAAGTAATGGAAGATGGATCATAACACTGATAAAAACATATTGTTTTGTGCGCTCTTTGGTCCGAAGGTGTGATTGGACCTTACTTCTTCGAAAACGACGATGTCACCGTCAATTCGGGCCAAACATGATTTTAACAAGACGGTGCTAGATCACTCGAGCGAATATGGCTTTCTTGCAGAAGACTTTTGAAACTAATGGATTTGAAACTGGTAAATAGACATTAAGGTCGGCCGTCATCATAATTTCGGCATTCAAAATGCTTAGTATTTATGTGTAGTGTATACTGGTTTTAACACATCGATATATGCAGAGCATAGCGATTTAAGCAAGGCCGGTGAACAAGTCCGTCTGTTGAAATCACGATAAAGCTAACAATAGTTAAGCCATACATTGTTACTGCTACTAGGATATTCGGGACTAAAATTGGAAACTATCGGTCATTGATTTGCTATAGTCCCTATATAACGGTCCACTTTAATATTCGGTATTTTAAAATTTAATTATTTAAATTTATTCTGGGGTACGTATTTCAAGCGAATATATGATGAATGGAATCTCATTGGGTATCCATAATTGGTGGCCAAAACTAATGCAACTGAAATTGCAAACTAAATACTATAAATGACCTGTAACTTTTTAGGAAACAAAGTTATAGTGAAAATTATTTTTTTTAGAAATTAAAAGGTAATTTATTCATATTAAAAAATAAAAATTATAAAATCAATATTTATTTTGAAATAAGAAAAAATTCTATGGAAATCCAAATTGTCCCAATGTTTGCATGGTCAAAACAAAAGCAACTTTTGGATTTCTTCTTATAAATAAGCAAATGTTGCTAGTAATCGACGGTATAATCATTATTTTTGATTACGGCATAACACCTACGAGGCATTGAATCGATAAAGTTCTCAATTTTATCCCTGGGTATTCTATTCCATGCATTCTGAACCTTTGGGAAGAGGTTATGTCTTCTTTGTGAAGCTTTTTTGATTTTGCTATCCATGATACTCCAAAAATTTTTCTATAGGATGAAGATCTGATGATTTTGTTGGCCATTATAAAACCCTGATTTTTGACTCCCGCAATTAAACTTGGACATGTTTAGGTATATGTTTGGACGTTATTGCCAAGCTGAAACACCCAAAACCATAGCGTTTTGTAGCCAAGGGAACCATAGCGTTTTGTAACACATAACATGTAACATCATAAATCTCGTAGATATATCGAACTCCACAAAAAGAAAAACAACCCAATAATATTACTGACCCTCCTCCATGTTTACCAGTACCCTAGCAATACTGTGGCATGAGCCTTTAATATTTGGACCTTCTCATGGTGTTGTTTTGTAATATCTGAGATTTTAATATTTATCTTTAATTTATCCGAGAGCATAATATTTCTCCATTGAGTCGGATTCCAATTAGTATGAGCTTTTGCGAAAGGCAATCTGACTTTCCGATTTGTTTAACAAATAAAAAAAACTTTCCTCATAGTATACGGGAATGTAATCTGCTGCCATAGCTCGTCTACGTTTTGTTCTTGAGTTTATATCCAACGATAATCGTCTCAAAATTCCCGTGAAAATATGAAATCGGTATTTTGTAGAAAACAAATCATAGTAAATATAACGGTAAAAAAATAACAAAAACTTTAGAGCTCATCTGTTTGTACAGTAGAGTTGCTTTAGTTTTGTCCAAGCAAAAATTATTATTTATTTCATAATGAAGATTGCATTAATTTTGTTATACCCTCCACCATAGTATGGAGGGTATATTAATTTTGTCATTCCGTTTGTAATTCACCGAAATATTCATTTCCGACCCTATAAAGTATATATATTCTTGATCAGGGTAAAATTCTAAGACGATCTAGCCATGTCCGTCCGTCTGTTGTAATCACGCTATCTTCCGAAGGAATTTAGATAGGGTGCTGAAATTTTGCATAGGGTTGTCTTTTGTCAAGGCAGGTCAAGTTCGAAGATGGGATATATCGGTCCACGTTTAGGCATAGCTCCCATATAAGGGTACCCCAAATTTTCGGTATTTTGGGGTTCTTGAGCGTGTTTTTCAACCGAATTCGCTGAAATTTGGTACATTTGGTTCTTATTGGGTACCAAATAGCTCCACTAAAAATTATAAATATAAGTCCATTTTTTCTGGTAGCTCCCATATAAGGATACCCCCAAATTTCGGTATTTTGGGGTTCTTAAGGGATAGTATGGAGGGTATATTAATTTTGTCATTCCGTTTGTAACTCATCGAAATATTCATTTCCGACCCTATAAAGTATATATATTCTTGATCAGGGTAAAATTCTAAGACGATCTAGCCATGTCCGTCCGTCCGTCCGTCCGTCCGTCCGTCTGTCCGTCCGTCTGTTGTAATCACGCTATCTTCTGAAGGAATTGAGATAGGATGCTGAAATTTTGCATAGGGTTGTCTTTTGTCTGCAGGCAGGTCAAGTTCGAAGATAGGATATATCGGTCCACGTTTAGACATAGCTCCCATATAACAGTACCCCCCAATTTTCGGTATTTTGAGTTTCTTGGGCGCGTTTTTCAACCGAATACGCTGAAATTTGGTACATTGGGTTCTTATTGGGTACTTAATGTCCCCACAAAAAATTATAAATATAGGTCCACCTTTTCTGGTAGCCCCCATATAACGGTACCTCCTAATTTTCAGTATTTTGGGGGTTTTGATTGTATTTTTCCACCGAATTGGCTATAATTTAGTATTTCGAGTTCTTAATATGTACCAAATCTCTCCACAAAAAATTATAAACATATGTGAATTTTTTCGGATATCCCCCATATAAGGGTACCCCCCAATTTTCGGAATTTTGGGGTTCTTGAGCGCGTTTTTCAACCGAATACGCTGAAATTTGGTACATTGGGTTCCTAATAGGTTCCAAATCTCTCCACCAAAAATTATGAATATTGGTCCATTTTTTCGGATAGCCCCCATATAAGGGTACCCCCAATTTTCGGTATTTGGGGGTTCTTGAGCGCATTTTTCAACCGAATTTGCTGCAATTTGGTAATTTGTAGTCGTATATGGTAACAAATCTCTCTACCAAAAATTTTTAATATTCACCCCCTTTTTGGGGTAGTCCCCATATAACCCCCTTTTTATACCCTCCACCATAGTATGGAGGGTATATTAATTTTGTCATTCCGTTTGTAACTCATCGAAATATTCATTTCCGACCCTATAAAGTATATATATTCTTGATCAGGGTAAAATTCTAAGACGATCTAGCCATGTCCGTCCGTCTGTCCGTCCGTCCGTCTGTTGTAATCACGCTATCTTCTGAAGGAATTGAGATAGGATGCTGAAATTTTGCATAGGGTTGTCTTTTGTCTGCAGGCAGGTCAAGTTCGAAGATAGGATATATCGGTCCACGTTTAGACATAGCTCCCATATAAAGTACCCCCCAATTTTCGGTATTTTGAGTTTCTTGGGCGCGTTTTTCAACCGAATACGCTGAAATTTGGTACATTGGGTTCTTATTGGGTACTTAATGTCCCCACAAAAAATTATCCGATATATCCTATCTTCGAACTTGACCTGCCTGCAGACAAAAGACAACCCTATGCAAAATTTCAGCATCCTATCTCAATTCCTTCAGAAGATAGCGTGATTACAACAGACGGACGGACGGACGGACATGGCTAGATCGTCTTAGAATTTTACCCTGATCAAGAATATATATACTTTATAGGGTCGGAAATGAATATTTCGATGAGTTACAAACGGAATGACAAAATTAATATACCCTCCATACTATGGTGGAGGGTATAAAAAGGGGGTTATATGGGGACTACCCCAAAAAGGGGGTGAATATTAAAAATTTTTGGTAGAGAGATTTGTTACCATATACGACTACAAATTACCAAATTGCAGCAAATTCGGTTGAAAAATGCGCTCAAGAACCCCCAAATACCGAAAATTGGGGGTACCCTTATATGGGGGCTATCCGAAAAAATGGACCAACGGTACCTCCTAATTTTCAGTATTTTGGGGGTTTTGATTGTATTTTTCCACCGAATTGGCTATAATTTAGTATTTCGAGTTCTTAATATGTACCAAATCTCTCCACAAAAAATTATAAACATATGTGAATTTTTTCGGATATCCCCCATATAAGGGTACCCCCCAATTTTCGGAATTTTGGGGTTCTTGAGCGCGTTTTTCAACCGAATACGCTGAAATTTGGTACATTGGGTTCCTAATAGGTTCCAAATCTCTCCACCAAAAATTATGAATATTGGTCGATTTTTTCGGATAGCCCCCATATAAGAATACCCCCAATTTTCGGTATTTGGGGGTTCTTGAGCGCATTTTTCAACCGAATTTGCTGCAATTTGGTAATTTGTAGTCGTATATGGTAACAAATCTCTCTACCAAAAATTTTTAATATTCACCCCCTTTTTGGGGTAGTCCCCATATAACCCCCTTTTTTATATTAAAATAGTTATCTGATTTGTTCCGCGTTTTGAGTTTGGTTCTAAGTCTCTTTTGTAATCATTTCACCTGCGGAGGATAGAGAGATAAACAATTAGAACGTAAGGTTCGATAATTAACTATAGCCGCATTTAGACCTAGCCCCTGATTGGAAGTTCGAGAATTTGAACTAAGCTTGGAAGAAATAATAAGATGGGCAAAGTTTGGATGAAATCTAAATTTTCTGAAACGGATTTGGTCCAAAGAAACATGGGGTCTAGAACCAATATTTCGATGAGACACATTTTCACCGTGTTAAAGTCTATACACCCTCATTAGCCATAAGGCTGAGAGTATAATTATCCTTTAAAATTTTCTAAAATTTTTAATTATGGTTTACATAATCCGTTTTTAGAAATGTCGGTATAGGTCCACTTTTTGGTATGTTCCCTATATTTTCATTTCTAGTACCTGTCAATATATCTATGGTGGAGGGTATCCAAAAGTTCGGCCCGAACTTACCGCTTTTTCCTTGTTTATTTTTAAGATTTTAAACTTACCGCTTTTTCACTTGAAGATTTAAAAAGGAAGAAAAATAATTTACAAAAAATTTTTGTTGTTGTTTTGTTGTTGTTTTTTGTGATCAAAAAGAACTCAATTTTGATGGCGGGGATGAACTCCTCACGGAGATTGCAATCCGAAAATTCCAACGGTGTTAGAAAGAGTACATGTCTGGCTCTCGTATGAACTAGGATTATTGACTTCGCTCTAAAATTAAACAAATGGC
>NW_026879004.1:0-25274 GCF_032173495.1 Musca vetustissima
CCTAGTTACAAGTGATTATGTTTTATCATAAGCAAGTGGCTATGTTTTGGCATTCCGCTACCATGGGATATAGGCACCTCCAAAATATTGTTTTGGCAGATATCTCAACAGTTTCTTTTAGCGAAGTTCATACTTCTTCAGTCAGGGCTGTTCGGCGGATGATCCATTAATTCTGCGTGTCTAAGCTCCCATTGTCATGAAAAAAGACAACCATTTGCTTCGAGTAGTTCTTCCAGGAACAACTTTTGTTGGGTTGCCTCATTTTCGAAGACCTATACGGCTGATTGTTTCTTGTTTTATTCTGAATCATAGAACCATGACACCATCAGGTCTACAAGGCGGATGACCTATCAATTTCGGCTTGAACCGATGTATGAGAAAATCTGCCTCCTCGGAATATTGGTTTTATACCACATGCTTCTTTGTACCAAATACGTTTCAGACAAAAAAAAAAGGAAACCGAAAGTAGTAACCGATTGCATCCAAAATTAATTTAAATTCTTAGATAGGGAATATCGGTACATTTCTTCTGGTACCTCCACACAAAATCGTAAAAATTTTATTAAAAAATACTTTTATAATATCATGCGAACGGATTATCCGATTTGAAACAAACTTTGAAGAACCATGTATCTTTATCCAGCCTAGATCAAGCCCGAAGATGAAATCCATTGATCCACTCATTCTGGTACCTTCCACATAAATGGTTAAAAAATTCGATATTCATTAACCCAATATCAGGCGAAGGAAATGTCCGATTTTAACCAAGTATCTTTTCCAAGAATAAATTAATCCCGTGAGACCCATTGGCCCTCTTCTAATGGGAACTGCCTCACAAAGGGTCAATATTTTATAAATTTGTATTTTAACTTGAAGATAATAAAATAACAGATTTTATCAACATTAAATCCGAAACTTATATAAAGCGAATAATAAAACCTGTGTGTAATTTCGAAGACTCCACAAACCACCACTCACATTTTTTTATTTGGTTTTCTCTACTTCGTTTTTCGATTTTTTTCCGTAGACATCAGGTAAATAAATTGCGGTATACCACTCAGAAGTGACCATCATACGTTGATCAACCGGGACAGTCGTCACATGATCAGTTTTGCCGAAAAAAGGCAATCTTTTGAATTACGCTCGTCTTCGAAGACGAAGAATGGTCAATAATACCTCAGTCTCACGGTATGTTAAACGAGTTTATACTACATTACAAATTATAGTAATATATACATATGGGAAATTACAAAAATCTTTTAAATTCCTGAGTTTTGCAGGGTTATAACTCGCGAAATATGAACATATTGCATATAATTTAAATTCAGTTCTATAAAATGAAGTGTTCTTGTCAAAATCTTAGAATATTGGTAATAAATAATAAGTTGCGTGGAAGCTGTGATGGTGGTAATGTAAAAAAATGGGTGAAAATGTGTTGAAGCCAACGAGTTTTTTTGTGTTCCTTCCTGATTTGTGGCTAACCTACACAACACACGAACATGTGATCAGTGACTAAGTTGCAGAATACCCCATGGACAATATGGTTCTAATGTATGCTTTTTCGATGTAATCACTGCATCCACCGAAAATGGATGCTGACATTTTGAAGCCGGTGTTTTTTGAATTTTCCTTATAATTAGTATGCGCATCCAGATAATTCACTAAACTAATTATAGGATTGTAGAACTCGTGATTTTGCTTCGTTTAGTGTATATCTCATGAATGTGCTCTTCGTAGCTTCTTTACAATTGGATTCCAAAAACGAAAATTTGGTGCGTAAATTTTTATAAAAAACCTGTTTTTTGAGTCTACATTTATGAAGGTCCATTAAAATTGGAACCCCGCGTGATTTTAGTTTTTTTACGTGCCGGATCTAATGAGCCAATCCATGATCAATTCCGCCCAATAAAACGGCGGATATAGGTACCTTGAATGTGGGAAAAACAGCAAATACTTATTTTGACAAATTCGCGTATATAATCGCGTTTTTCTTCGAATATATGTGAACATTCATTCTTGTGCTATCATATTCGCGAATCTGTGTGAAAATAAGTCAAAAATATATCGATACGCGAATAATATGCGTATTTTATCCAAAATCGATTGTGGAGGCACATCCGCGGTTCTTAACCAGTTCTTTTAAAATAGGTGTACTTTTGTGTATTTTCACTGCAGATTACTGAAATTTGATGCGCATAAAAATCGTATGCACGTTGCGTCATTTTTAGCCATTGTAACGGATTTTGCATAGTAAAGTGCATCGAGCGGCAATCTTTGGCCGCTAAATGAAACATCGAAAAATGCATAATTATTGGAAGAGATTGATTCGGTTTATACGAAAGTCGCATGCGCATCAGCTGATTTTAACGAATACGCGAATTGCATGCTTTTTAATATTGATCATTTTGATATATTGTAAGTGTAATATATTGAGTAATTTTTAAAGTCGAAACTCTTATCAGGTGAATCTACCCATATTTAACAATCATCTAAAAGAATTTGCAGAAGAAAGCGTCGCATATTTTAGAAGATTAAGGCAAAATCGTATTCCCTTAACCATACTAAAAAAATCGGAAATTCAAAAAACGTTTTGTTTTAATTCAAAAATTAATTTATTTTATTTTCAGATATCTTCATGTTTCTTTTTGTTTTTCGCGATAATTACACCGTATTTCAATGTGATTTGACTAGTATGCAAATAAAACAAATGTGTTTATCCGTTTGTGAAGAAATTCGCGAATTACAACAAAAAGGAATCCATTTAATATATATTTGAAATACAAGATTTAAAACCGCTATAACTTTTGTGCGCAGCATCCGACTTTATATTTTTCTTAACCTGTGTACCAAAAATCATAAATGTGCTCGCAAAAAAATTTTTCAAATTTTTTTTAATGGAATTTTAAAAGAATTTTGCAATTTCCCATATATTCGGCCTCATTCTTTACATCCACACATTTTTGATTGATAAATTTTGTATACCACTGTAAACTACACAACACATGGGGGTACGATAAACCTAACTTAGTACGTTTATGCTAAAAATATCAATCTCTCCGATGGTAATGCCAGATAACGCAATCGGTATCGTAACACGCAAACTAATATTCAATATCGTAAACTTGACTTTTATTTATATGAAATTTTGTACATGCATTACATTATTCTGTATAAAATTACCATAGAAGGGCCATGTATCATCCATATTCCTGTCATTACTACATATAAAAATAGAAATCCACGAATCCCCTTCATATCTCCTTTCATCATTGGAGGCTCGTGACATTGTGCCATAAACATTTTTTGTTTACTTATGTATACATACATATTTTACGATTGAATATTTTAATTTGATTGAATCGAAAATGTTTATTATCACCAACAAAGCAAAATCACAAATAATCTTAGAAGAGAGCAAGCCAACCGGCCGCAAGCCATTACCAGTTTGTTTAATAAAAATAAAATATATATAGGAATGCAGAATCCACTTTTTTATGGGAACATAAAATTGTGTTTGGTCATAAAAATGAACTGGGATATTCATGTCCAAAGATACTTAAATGAACATAAATATTTTATATGTATGGTCGGTTATAGTGATAAAAATAGATTTTAGGTGGATTACGGTTTCAGGGAAATTCGAACAAAGTGGTTGGTGTGTAAGGAAATTCAATAAAACCAAAGAATTTAATTCAAATTACAAAAAAAGGTGGAAGGCTATTCAAATTGTCCAATATTCTAGAAGAATCGATTTTCGAAAGTTATAACGTATGATTGACATGTGTTAGACGATATATTCTGTTGTCTACCTCTTCCTAATAAATTAGCATTTGTGTGTGTGTGTGTTTTTATACCCTTCACCACACTGTGGTACAGGGTATTATGTCTTTGTGTATATGTTTGTAACAGGCAAAAATAATCGAGATAAACCCATGGTTCCTTTTGAGAATATGCATAGAATCACTTTCTGAGTCGATTTATGCATGTCCGTCCGTCTGTCGGTCCGTCCGTCCATTCGTCCGCCCGTCTGTCCGTCCATGTATTTTTGTCAACAAAGTATAGGTCGCATTTATGATCCAATTTGGATGAAATTTGGCACATGTCACTTATTTGGCCCAAGGACGAACCCTATTGAATTTGGAGAAAATCGGTTCAAATTTAGATATAGCACCCATATATAGTTTAGTCCGATTTAATGTAAATGGGGTATTAAAGTCCCTATGTATCTTTCGATTTGCACGAAATTTGGTATAGCCTACTGAATTAGGTCTAGAATGATGTGTACTAAGTTTCGTGAAAATCGGTTCAGATTTAGATATAACTCCTATATATAGTTTCGCCCGATTTTATGTAAATGGTGCACCAAAGTCCCTGAAAAGCATTGGATTTTTGGCATAGCGTATTCAAGAAAGTCTGGAATGACGTGTGCTAAGTTTTGTAAAAATCGGTTCAGATTTAGATATAGCTCCCATATATAGTTTCGCCCGATTTAAGGTAAATGGTCTACCAAAGACTCTATATATCTTTCGACATTTGGTATAGTCTACTGAATTAGGTCTAGAATGATGTGTGCTAAGTTTCCTGAAAATCGGTTAAGATTTACATATAGCTCCCATATATAGTTTCGCCCGATTTTAGGTAAATGGTGCACCAAAGTCCCTGAAAATCATTTGATTTGCACGAATTTTGGCATTAGAATGATGTGTGCTAAGTTTCCTGAAAATCGGTTAAGATTTACATATAGCTCCCATATATAGTTTCGCCCGATTTTAGGTAAATGGTGCACCAAAGTCCCTGAAAATCATTTGGTATGCACGAATTGTGGAACAGCGTGTTGAATTAAGTCTAAAATGACATGTGCTAAGTATCGTAAAAATAGGTTCAGATTTAGATATAGCTTCCTTATATAGCTTCGCCTGATTTTAAGTAAATGGTGCACTAAAGTCCTTGCTAATCTTTTGATTGGCATGGATTTTGGTATAGCGTACTAAATTAAGTCTAGAATTATGTGTTCTAAGTTTCTTGAAAATCGGTTCAGATTTATATACAGCTTCAATACATAGTTTGGTACGATTTTAGGTAAATGATGCACCAAAGTCTCTGAAAATCCATCGATTTGCACGAATTTTGACGTAGCGTACTGAATTAAGTCTAGAATGGTCTGTACACCTCCTATATATATTGTGTCCGATTTTAAGTAAATTGTGCACTGAAGATCCATAGCTAGGCCGATTGACACGACGTACTGAAATTAATATAAATTAATCTCTGGCAAGTTTGCTTCAAATTGCTTCAGATATAGATATATCGTAGCTTCCATATATAATTTCGACTTATTTATGTTAATTGTATACCAAATAATCAATAGGTGTTTGATTGAGATTAAATTTTAAACAGTGCTGCATACCGAACTGCGGGTGTCAAGTTTACTTTACATCAATATACACAAATCTGTCCCACTGTGCGCCAATGACTCTAAACTTGCCCAAATGAAATAAAATTTAGCATAGGTTCCAGAAAGACAAAAAAATCACATATTTAAGTTCGTTCAATTTCATGTCAAAATTCCTTCAAAAAGGCGACGCCTTTTCGGATACATATGTAGAATATACCCAAAGTGGTGAAGGGTATTATATAGTCGGCTCAGTCCGACTTTACTGCTTTCCTTACTGTTTTTTTTTGTATGTTTTTCCACAAAACATTTTTACTTTTAAAAAATCTAGTTACTCTTTATAACTTTCATATTTTTATATCCACAAGGATTGTTTTTATAAATATACATATTTTTATTGCACATAGACCACCACCCCCTATAAATACATACATACCTCATTGTGTGTCCAATCACTTAACTTTTTTTTTATTCACATAAAAAAGAACCAGTACATTTTCTTCAGTAATAAAATCCTGTGAGAATTGTGATGTTTCTACTGATTTACGAATTATTGGCTATCAGGCTTGAAGCAAACATTTTCACACAAACAAACACACACTCTGGCAGACAACAATGCAACCGACCACAGAATAGGAAACAAATGAAATAACAATCATCAGTGCTTTGAGGAGTAAAACATTTTGTCGAAGAAGAATGAACAGAACAAAATAAGAAGTCAGTAAACCATAAAATGAATGTCATTGTTTAAATGGCCACAGAGGGCTACTCGTATTCTGTTCTGTTCTGTACTTTTTGTTTGAATTTGTTTGTGTTGTGTTTGTGTTCATGCTTCCAGTATTGAACAAATAAAAACAAATGGACATTACTGTGTCATAAATATTTCCCCTTGGTGGTGATGCGTATGCCTGAGGTAAATTTGTACATGATTCAATTGCAATGACTTTATGCAGGGAAGCAGAGGTAGAGTAATATGGAGCCAATGGTTTTGGATTTAAAGTAAATTTATTCCAATAATTTCGAAATGTTGTCTTAAAATAATAAAACAGTGTATAAATTTAATATAACTTCAGCCAAATGTGATTGTATCTTCACCAGAGGTTTCATATAATTGTTGGTCCGAGCTATGATATATCTTAATTTTTTATATGGTGATATTTAATAGGTGGAAATATTCTTCAAAAAGTCGACATTATACTAACATAAAACCAGTAAGGAAAGTTCAAAAGTCACTATGTACCCAAAGTGATGATACCCTTCATCACTTTGGGTACATACAAGACTCATATGTACAAAGCCTGTAGATAGAATAGACATAGCATTTTTGGGAGACCATTGAAATGGAATCGGATGAAATTAACTGTATGAAGTATATAGATATTTGAACTAAATTAAAACAACCCATACATATACCATTCTGAAATTTATGAAAAATTTAATGTCAATCATTTGTATTAAAACGAGAAAAATATTAATGGTGCTATATATAAATAGACGTATTTGAGTATCTTTACACAATACACGTTATTCTAGGTTCCATTTGGTACTAGTGCACAACGTACTAATCGACAAAGTTCAGTTATTTGGTACAACAATAGGTGAAATCGAATGAAAAATACATGGAAGCTAAATCTAATCCTGAAACGACTTCAATCCAATACGTTATGCAATATTTCATGTAAATTAAACAGACAAATAGAACAGGTTCTATGGTCCACCATTTACATAAAAAATCTGAACCCATTCCAACAAAACTTCGCATACATCAATCTGGACCTAATTCAGAATGCTGTGCAATTTTTTGTCAAAATTGATCAAATATTGGCAGATATTCAAATCTGAACCGATTTTCTCCAATTTCAATAGGTTTCGTCCTTGGGTCGAATAAGTGACCTGTGTCAAATTTCATCCAAATCGGATCATAAATGTGACCTGTACTTTGCTTACAAAAATACATGGACGGACACACATAAATCGACTCAGAAAGTGATTCTATGCATATTCTCAAAAGGAACCATGGGTCTATTCCGATTTGTTTTGCCTGTTACACACCTATGCACAAAGACATAAACCCTGTGTCCGTCATTTGGCATCACGATACAATCGCAATGTTTAAAATATAGCTTTGAAATTTTGCACACTCATTGCTACTACTTCTAAGATGTTAGGAATTGCAAATTGAGTACATTGGTCTATGTTTTAGTATTACTGATATATTGCCGCATTTTCGCTACATATTTTCCAACCGAATTTTTGGGAGGCTGACAAACATAAATGAAAAATTTCCAATATAGGTCCGTGTTTTGCCATAGTCCCCAATATAAAGTTTAAGTCCAATTTTCAGTATTTTGTAGCCTTTCGTCGCATTTTCCCAATGAAGTGGCAGTAATTTGGCATTCCGGGTTTTTGTAGGCTTACATATATCAAAACCGAACATGATCAGTATAAGTTGAACGTTGGTGGTCTCATTTTCCACTAAGGTAGCTATACTTTGTCATTCCGGGTTCTTGGAGGATGAAAAATGTTGTTGCATAAAGTGACATAGCCACCATATAAATGTTTCGCCCAATATTTGATATTTTGAAGGTCACATATACCCACCAATATTTTCTTTAGCAGTTTAACCAAATAAGCCCTTAATACCTCTTAACTTCTTGTACTTTGATGATCCATGTCTAATTTGGGCCAGACGAAACCAAAAATTAATTTCAGTACATTTTTGCAAAACGTTCAATGTCCTCACCTGATATCGTATTTTTTTCTACAGCAACAAAAAAATCTTCATCGAAATATTGGTTCTAGACCCCATATTTGCTTGAACAAAATCCGTTTTAAAAAATTTGGAGTTGATTTACAAATGTTCGTCCGTGCGTCTGTCTATCTAGATTGTGCGCACGATATATCATTATGGAATAAGCGATTTCAGCCAAAGTTTTCAAATCTTAATATATTTTCTAAACATAAATCAATTTCGAAAATGGGGAATATAGGTACCTCCCCCAAAGATATTTATTTTTTTCCAAAAATTATTTTTTTTAATATCATGCGAACTATTTTCTTAACAAACCTATATCAAGTCCGAAGATGCGTTCCATAGGATTACTACTTCGTTTTAATTTTATAATATACAAAAACTTGTTAACGCAACGAAATATGTCATTGGCCCACTTTTTTTTTCGGTTTGAAATCTCAATTTTTAACCGGTTTTAGCATATATCTTTTTGAAGACTTGTAAAATAAGAAAATTATTCGCATAATATTGTTATTGTTTTGGAATTATTTTTATACCCTTCACCACACTGTGGTACAGGGTATTATGTCCATGTGCATTTATTATCCGAATGATATAAATAAATGAGATAAAATTTGGCACAGATCATTTAATTGCCCAAGGACGAACCCCATTGAAATTGGAGAAAATCGGTTCACATATAGTGCATTAAAGAGTCAAATTTAGGCCGATTGGCACAACATTTTGTACAACGTACTGAAGGTGGGATTGCCTTACGTGTGCCAAGTTTTGTTGACATCGGTTCAGATTTAGATATAGCTCCCATATATATTTTCGTCCGATTTTTGTAAATGATACACCAAATAGTCAAATTGAGGCCGATTGGGACAAAATTTTGCACAACGTGCTGAAGATAGGATAACCTAACGTGTGCCAAGTTCTATTGAAATCGGTTAAGATTTAGATATAGCTCCCATATATACCTTCGACCGATTTTTAGGAAGTAGTGCCCCAAAGAGTAAAATTTAGGCCGTTTGGCACGAAATTTTGTACAACGTTCTGAAGTTAGGATAACCTAACTTGTGCCAAGTTCTATTAAAATCGGTTAAGATTTAGATATAGCTCCCATATATATTTTCGTCCACTTTTTAGCAATTTTGATGGACCGTTATATGGGGTCTACCAGAAAAAGTGGGCCGAAACTTATAATTTTTAGTGGAAATATTTTGTACCCAATAATAACTCATTGTACCCAATTTCAGCATATTCACTGGATAAGCTCGCTCAAGAACCACAAAATATCAAAAATTGGGGGAGTATGGTAGCTATGCACCGATATAGCTCATCTTCAATCTTGACCTGTCTGTAGACAAAAATAACAAGTCCATGCAAAGTTTTGGCGATCTATCCCAATTCTTTTAGAAGCTAGAGTGATTACAACAGGCAGACGGACATGCTTGAATCGTCATAGAATTTTACGCTCAGCAAGACTATATGTGCATTATAGGGTAGAAAATTATTATTTCTTTGAATTATAAACGGAAAAACAAAGGGTATAAAAATATATACATGTACCCGGTTATTGATCGTAGGGTTAAGTCCGTTCACCTATAGACACAGATCACATATTTAATTTATTCCAATTTCATATCAATGTTCCTTCAAAAATGTAAGGTCTGTTAGGATCCATCGCTTGAATATAGATAAAGTGGTAAAGAGTATCATATAATCGGACTTTTCCTTACTGGTTTTAATGGTTATATAGGTCAAACTTATGATCCGAACGCCATGAACCGGGGAAGAGGTTTAGAAATTGTCTCGAAAAACATTAACGTCCATTGACAGTTGTCTATGGTATCACATGTTCCGCCCCATCCGATTAAACTGCTTGGTTTACTGGTTTAAAATATGTTCTGTTAACATAATATCTCAACAATTTTTACATTCAAATTTAAAAACGTAGTAATGAAAATTTGAAAACAAAAAAAAAAAAACTCAAACATCGATTTCTCAAACGTTATTGTGCATAACTTAGTAAATTTGAACACTATTTTTATTTGCATTTGCAAATTTGTTATTCGTTTGCATAGAAAATCAAATCTGCATTCATAAAAATTTACTATTCCATAGACTTGCATGTGCATGTAAAACGTACATATGTAGATACATAAATATGGAACATTTACAATTGCTACAGGGGAGAATATGAATGCTGCAGACTTTCGATATGAAAAATAGCGAACTATTCCAATATGCGAATCAATAATTTAGCTCAATTGCAAAAGGACTTAATTAATAGAAACAACGATAAGTAAAGGTCACACTGAAGGTATTTTAATCAATAAACTGCGTTATTAGAATGTGTAACATAAATTTAAATCTGTTAATTCAATATTAATATAATATTTATAAAAAAAATTTGAATGCAAATATTTGAAAACAATTAAGAACGTAGTAAAAATATTCTGAAAATCATATCAATTTCGATTTGTTTCATAGTCAATCACTAAGTGTCAATATTTGACCCCAAATGTCAATGCTAAAGGAAAATGAGATGTTCTCGAAATTGTTGCAGGACTCCTGACATGAAACCACTTGAATTTCTCAAATTGTATTTCCATGAAATTCTCAATAAAAATCATTCCAATTGTTTGTTATTCTTGTTAGAATATTTAACAATTTTAGCTATACTGCTCTTAACACATATTACTATTCCAATAACATATGTGTGTGTATGAATACAAAACCACCAACACACTCTCGAATATGTATCAAAATTGAAGACACTGGTATTTTGTGGTGGTGTTTTCATGGGAATTTTAAGTGGATTTGAATGATTTATGAATTTTGTTCGTTGAACGCAAGAGATGCCAATGGTGTTAGCTATTCAATTCATTCCGTTATCGTTTATTTGTAATAATTTAATGTTTAATTTAGAATTTCAATTTTATTAAATTGAAATGGTTGTGATAATGTCAGCAATTGAATACAGATTGTTTATCTGAAAATATGTAAATATTTTTGATATACCGTGAAAATTTAATTTTTTGATAAATATTTTCAAATTTTAATTTAAATATTTAAAACATATTATAAAATGAGAAATGTACGAGGCTGATATCACCAAGAAAAAATGGCTTCATTTTATATTTCGGATCTCCATTGCATAGAAAATCCCGCTTTTAACAATTTTGATTATAGTCCAAATTTCGGAGTAGTCCCATTATTCGGTATTTTGAAATGACTATGTTTTCCAAACGAATTGTTTCTAATATGATATTTTATTTTCTCAGTGGATGAAAATTTTTACATTAAATACATAAACATTGGTTTACGGTTTTTTGTTGCCCCCATACAGAGATAACTCAAATTTTCGGTATTTTAGGGTTACGACGTGTCTATAATTTGGCACATCGTGACTTTTGTAGATGTTTATTTATAAATCACAAACAAATGTCAGGCGTCTCTTCGTAATCCTCTAGGTTCTAGCCAAATTGTCCAACCTGATTGGCGTTAGTTCAGTGATTCGTTTTTTAGTCACTATTTACGATAGCCTAACCTCCATATATAAATTCTGATTGCAATTGTCCCGATTGTAAATTGTCTGTTTATAGATTTTTTATCCTCTGCGAAAGCTAAGTATAAAATAACTAATATGTAACAATATTCGGCTAGGATCTCCAACATATTAATAAGGGGAATATGTGAAAACATGGGCCTACATTATCCGAAATGGAAATTAGATTCATAGACATACAAACAAATTAGGCAGTATGCTTTTATGGGAGGTATGTCAAAATCCCTTCGTTCGAAAAATAGACTATTATATTGTGGCTGATTCAATCTATTTTTATACCCTTCACCACACTTTGGTGCAGGGTATTATGTCTTTGTGCATATGTTCGTAACACGCAAAAGGAAACGAGATAGACACATGGTTCCTTTTGAGTATATGCATATAACCACTTTCTAAGCCGATATATGCATGTCCGTCCGTCTGTCCGTGTTAAATTGTAAACAAATTACAGGTCGCATTTATTATTCGAATTAGATGAAATTTGGCACGGCTCATATTGAAATTAGGAAAAATCGGTTCAGATTTAGATATAGCTCCCATATATTTTTTCATCCGATTTAAGGTAAATGGTGCACCAAAGTCCCTATATACCTTTAGATTTGTACGAAATTTGGCACAGCGTAATTGAGCCTGGAATGATATGTGCTAAGTTTCGTGAAAATCGGTTCAAATTTAGATATAGCTCCCATATATATTATCGTCCGATTTAAGCTAATGTTGCACCAAAGCCCCATATATCTTTCGATTTGATTTAAGCCCAGAATGATGTGTGCTAAGTTTCGTGAAAATCGGTTCAGATTTAGGTATAGCTCCCATATATATTTTCGGCCGATTTAAGATAAATTGTGCATCAAAGTCCCTATGTATCTTTCGAATTTTACATAGCGAACTGAATTAAGAGTAGAATGATGTGTGTTAAGTTTCGTGAATGTCGGTTCAGATTTAGATACAGCTCCCATATATATTTTCGTCCGATTAAATGTAAATGGTGCACCAAAGACCCTATATATTCTTCGCTTTGCACGAAATTTTACATAAATGGTGCACCAACCTCCTAATGTTTGTCTGATTAACACGAAATTTTGCACAACGTCACAAATTGAGACTTGAATGACGTTATTGGGTTTTGTTGAAATTGGTGCAGATGCAGCCATAGCTTCCATATGTATTTCAAATGGGTATCTGATTGAAATTAAATTTTTAACAGTGCGGCGTACCGAATAGCGTGTATAAATTTTGCTATTAATAGTTTTCAATGAATTGGTCCCATGGTACGCAGACGACTCTAAATCTGCCCGAACGAAATTATATTTATCAGAAAGACATGAGTATGTTCCTCCGAGGGAACATTGGCATACAATTATAAGGATACATATGTACATTATACCCAAAGTTGTGAAGGGTATATAGTCGGCTTGGATATTGAAAGAGTATAAAGACCACAGGTCTGTCTTTACAACACAGGAAGGAAGTATACAGCCAAAGGGGAGTCTTCTATAGACGAGCGAAAGGGAGTATCCATAGGCTAATCGAAGGGAAGAGTCTCTATAGTCGGGCTGAAGGGGTATCAATAGGTGAGCGAATGGCTGAAGTGAGTCTTCTATATTCTATAGACGAGCTGAAGGGAGGCTTCTAGAGAGAAGATGTAGGGAGTATCAGTAGACGAGGTGAAGTAGATAATCTTCTATAAGCGAGTTGAAACGAGTATTCTATTGGCGAGATGAGCTGTAGGGAGTTTTCTATAGAAGAGCAGTAGCGAGTTTTCTATAGAACAGCTGAAGGGAGTCTGTCATAGAAAATTTCTTTAGACGTGTTGAAAGGAGTCTTTGTTAATGAACAAAGTGGGTCTTTGTAGGCTAGCTGAAGATAGTCCTTATAGACGACTGAAATGTGCCTTCTATAGTCGAGGTAAGGGATGGATTGGAAATGGATTGGATGGAAAATATTGTTAACCAAATGTTTGAATTTGTTCTTAATGTGCAGAATCAAAAGAAGGGATATACGTCGAACGACACTATTTACCACTTTTTGGCTTGGTATAAACCGATATGTGAGAGCTCACATTGACATGGTGAATAATGATTCATCGTCTCGTGTTCGGTTTTCAAATTTCACCAATGACTTCAGGTGGAGTACCACTTCGAATTTACCTCCTGCGTTATTCACGCGGAAAAGTCGCCTAATGAACAGCTTGAACAATTGCTTCGAAATACTTTTTCCACGAACAACTTTTGTTGGATTTGGCTCGTTTTTTGAAGACGAACTCGTCGATTTCAGTCTTGTTATGCATAGATCCTATGACGATTTTATAAACATCTTTTGAAATACGTCGATCGTACTTCAAAAGAACGATCGAAAGTACGATCGTCCGAAAGACGATGTACTCAATGATTAGGTTGAGGAAAAAGAAATCCGGCCCGGTAGTCGAAAATGTCGATAAAATCGGAGAAATGATCGAAGTTAGCAGTCGTAAAATCGCCCGGGAGACATACAACTGTTTTAAGCCATTTTCACAAAGCTGGATTCAAAAAGAAGCTCGATGTTTGGGTGCCACACTAATTAACAGATAAAAGGTTGGATCGAATTTCCATTTGCGGAGTCTTGGCCAAATGGAATGAGATGGAGATGAGAAATGGATCACATACGATAAACCTGTGCGAAAACGATCGTGGTCAAAGAGCGGTGAAGCACCTCAAACGATGGCTAAAACAGGACTAACGGCCAGGAAGGTTCTGCTATGCATTTGGTGTGACTGGAAGGGGATTATTTCTTATGAGTTGCTTCCATATGACCAATTGCTAAATTCTGATATCTACTGTCAACAACTGGACCGTTTGAAGATAGCAATTGACCAGAAACGGCCAGAATTGTCCAACAGGAGAGGTGTCGTGTTCCACCAGGACAACGCTAGGCCACACACATCTACAGTGACTCGCCAGAAACTTCAGGAGCTTGGTAGGGAAGTTTAAATGCATCCGCCGTACAGTCCGGACTTGGCACCAAGCGATTATCATATCTTTCTTGCATTGCAAAATTTCTTTAATGATAAAAAATTGGTATCTAGGGAGGAATGTGAAAATCAAATACTAGAGGTTTTTGCAAATAGAGAGCAGGACTTCTCTGAGAGAGGCATTATGAAGTATTTTTAAAATGGTAAGAAATCATACAACAAAACGGTGTATATTTGGCCCAAATCGGAGATTCCGAAACATGTTAAATAAAGTCTTATAATTCATATAAAAATAATGGATTTCTTTTTCCCCAACATAATAATTAATCCTGCAAATTAATTTCTTTGATGATTTATCTTCTTTTTGCCAAAATTTAGAAAAATTCCTATGACCTATCTCATGGAAATCCCAAATGAGTACTTTCATCTAATGCTCATAATATTTATTATTTCATCATGACAGCAACAATAATCAACGAACAATTTAATTTATTTTTTCATCTTTTTTTTTGGAAGCCAATAAAACAATATTTGTATGACCTTGATGTGTCCCATTAAATTTTCAACAAGAATGGTTGTCAGAGATAAGAACATAGAAACGAATGAACATAAATAAATACACATAAACATATATAGTTGTATATACACATAAATACATATCTATATATGTTGCAGCATTTTTCACATTTCAAATATCGATATAATCGAATAAATCGCGTGCTACTCCCCCAAAAATGATAAATGAAAAACACTCATCGGTTTTTATTTGCTGTTGTGTAGAAAAACTTTGTTTGTGAGCATGGGAGGAAATGAAATAAAAAGGGGATAGTGGAGGAAAATGTCCGAAATATTATGAATCGATAGAAGTACTAATGCTTTTGTTTTCAAACAATAACGGAAATATAAATAACTAAAAATAAAAATTTTAACTAAACATAAATTAAGGAGGGTAGCTGAAAAAGTAAGTTAATAATACAGGTTTCTAATAAAAGTTAAGTAAGCTTTGTTATATGTGTTTCCAAGAAAGTGAGAAGGACTTTGTGCAGCACCTGTTCTTTGTACACAACTTTTAAATTTCAACTTTAAAATGTTCAAACAAATGGCTTGTTGTAATTTTTGTCAAATAATTTAATTCTATTTTCGATAATAATTGTTGTTGTAATCTTTAAATATGTTATGTTATAATTTTCCCAATTTTAACATCTTTTTATGTTTTATTTCATCGATTTTTGTTTTATTGTTTTTAAGTTCTAAGTGTTTTTTTTGTGCCATTTCCAACAAAAACCTATTAAATTTTCAAATAAAACTTGAAAATTGCTTTGTTGTATTGTTTGTGTTTGTGTGCGTTTTTTTATTCTCCGTTTGCCATGATATTGATGTTTTAATTTAGTTTCCGTTCGAATGAATATAAACTGTTAAAATTGTTGATTGCATTAAGACTCCATCCTCTTGCGGCAATTGTGGTGGATATGCGGTAGCATAGCTGGATATGGTTTGCTGCTATTGTCATATGTTTTAGAATATAAAGCTTCAATTTGTATACATAGGAAAAATCATAGTTTATCCAATCAAACTACATTGTATAAATAAAATGTAATTTTTGTATTAAATAACAACACGGAGATATATTTTCCAATGCCTTTTCACTTTAAAGGCGAATAGATATAGGCTAAATGTTTTTAAACCGGCTCCTATAAAGGTGTTGTCCGATATGGATATTTTGAAATATATATCCATATATTGTCTATAATTTGTGGTTTTAATGAGTAACATACAGTTTCGATATAAATGTTAACAATTTCAATATAATTGTCGGTTAACTTCGTTTATATACCCTGCTTCCCTACCCTGCTTCATACGGAGATTGATTTTGAATAAAGTAAACAGTAGTCCAAGTTTATGTATGCCTTCAAATTAAAAATCGGTATTTTGCAAAGTTTGGGCTCCCATATAAATCTATCTTGGGGAAATTGGGCTCGTTTTTAGCCAAATTAGCTGATATTTAATATTTTGGATTATTATTAGGTAGAAAATCTCCCTACCAAAAATTGACAGATATTTCGGCTTTGTAACCCATTATATGGTATCTTAGTGACATTTAGCACATATACACTTGCTTTTAAACCTTTTTATATAACAGCGTGGATTTTAACCACATCTGAAAATTCTTGATTTTTGCCTTTTTTGTCGACTTTCTGAACTATTAGAGATATATATTTTTTAAGACTATCGAATATAGAAGCGGGAATTTTTAAACCCTCAATAGCAAATGTTATTGAATTTAGAGCTCATTGTGAAATGTTGACCCTATGTAGACAAAATAAAAAAAAACAATTTCGAAAATTAAATGCTGGGGAAATCGTGTCTGCTAAATTGATGGCAAGGGTTAACGATTTGGTATAGCCGCAATATAGTGAAAATGTACTATCGAATTGACTTTGGTTTAGGATTTCAAGGTTTTATAAGGTTGCCAACAAAAAAACTCAATATATGTTTATAGCTCCAACGTCAACCAATTTTAATTTTTTTTTTAGCTTATTCGATTTTTTGTATGTTGGATAGGTTCTGTTAAAGATCGGTTAATATTTAACGGATCAAATGGACCCTCATTATTTTGTGGAAATAACAAAATTTGTATTCTAAAACGTAGTTATTTACTCCTGAAGGATATAGGCCCGAGAAGTTGATAGTGTATCCAAGTGGAGTGCTTGGTCCTTAACCCAGGAGGTTCCAGGTATGATCAAGGACAACGCCTATAATTTTCGGAGATGATCAGATAAAAATTTTGGAATGAAGTGGACCGAAAACCAATTTTTTTAGTCTATTTATAGGCACCAATCACAACACAACCCACGGTGAAGGGAATCTGGACAAGTAATTAGACACGAAATTTTGCAAATTGAGACTAGAAGCGTTTTGTAGAAATTGGTGCAGACGAAGACATAGTTTTCATATTTTTATTTTCGATCGACTTCATATTAATTGTGCAACTGAGATTAGATAAATTTTGAACAGTCCAGCATACCGAATAGCTTGTGTTAAGTTTGCTTTAAATCGATTTAAATACATTTGCCCCCATTGTACGTATACGACTCTAAATCTGTCCGAATGAAAGCTAGGTAGTAAAGGTTGCAGAATGACATGTGTAGGGATTTGAGTCGGCTAATATATATCTAATAAAGGTTGGTGAAGGGTATAATATAGTCTGCACTACTTTCCTTACGAGATAGAAACATGGTTCCTTTTGAGAATATGTATAAAATCACTTTTTAAGTCGATTTATGCATGTCCGTCCGTCCGTCTGTAGATGTTAAAGTGTAAACAAAGCACAGGTCGCATGTATCATCCGATTTGGATGAAATTTGACACATGTCACTTATTTGGCCCAAGGACAAACATTACATAAATTGGGAAAAATCGGTTCAGATTTAGATATAGCTCCCATATATATTTACGTCCGATTTGGAACAGAGTACTGAATCAGGTCCAGAATGATGTGTGCCAAGTTTCGTGAAAATCGGTCCAGATTTAGATATAGCTCCCATATATAGTTTTGTCCGATTTTATGTAAATGGTGGACCAAAGTCCCTATATACCTTTCGATTTCGAAATTTGGCATAAAGTACTGAATTAGGTCAAGAATGACGTGTGCCAAGTTTCGTGAAAATCGGTTCAAATTTAGATATAGCTCCGATATATACTTTTGTACAATGTTTCGAGTTTACTATAACCGTTCGTGTGTCAAATTCTCTTAAATTGGTTCAGATTTACATATAGCTCATATAGCTAAATGGTGTACTAAAGACCCATAGCTAGGCCGATTGGCAAAACGTACTAAAATTAATTTCGGCAAGTTGCCTTGAAATTGGTTCAGATTTAGTTATTGCATAGCTTCCATATATAATTTCGACATTACATTTTAAACAGTGTAGCAACCAAATAGAGTGCGTAAAGTTTACAAAGTATGGAATAGATTGCAGTAATTATTGATGTGTAATTATCGGTTTACTAATAGATAAAGATCGCATTTTTAAATTCGTGCAATTTCATGTCAATGATCCTTCAAAAAGACGACTTCTGTAAAGATACATATGTAGAATATCCCCAAAGTGGTGAATGGTATCATATAGTCGGCGCAGTCCGACTTTACTTTCCTTACTGGTTTTCTTTGTGAAATTGTTCCCTAACCAAAATGAACTGCATAGGGAAAATTACCTCCAATACATTGAAAATTCCAAGAACCGAGGGTACTCTTATATAAAGGTTGCGCTTAAATGTGACCCTATTTTTAAATTCGACCCGCCTGTAACTTAAACATTCATAGGGAGTTCCGTTGTATGGCGGATATACCTAAACGTGGCTCTATATACACCATCATCGAACTTGACCATCCTACGCACATACCGAATGAAAAAATTAAAATTACCTCCACCTTATAGGAATATTACGATGGAGCAGTCGCACATAAACTCCAAAAAAAAGATATTCCATCATTAGTCAAGCCCCTGCGAGATAATTTCAAATTAATGGCCGATTTCTAAATATGTCCAAGTTTGAAAATTCAATTGTTGTTTGTATAAGTTGTTCTTAAAATCATAATTTAGGAGGACTAATGCCAAACGGAACCTTAAAATTATAACCGCGTTCTCTTGCTGGCGATATGTTAGAGAGACACATATCATCATGTCACCTTAAAATTGAACATATATTCTCCACAGCAAAGGGTTTAGCTATATACCTTGAAGAATTTCCCCCTTTCTTTTTTTATAAAAACCCTTTACCAGAAGTTTTTTTTTTTTGCGAAAAACCATGGCAACACCGCATAATTAATTCAACATTTTGCACTTTTTAATTTATATTGCCTTACATGAATAAAACTTTTTGCTCATCTGGTTTTTGTGGGCTATTACAACAAGTCGCAGAAAATTATGCCGCATAAACATACCAGCAAAAACCATAACAACAAAAGGTTTAGTTCTTCTGAAAAAACCTAACAACATTTTCAATTATTAATTAGAGAATGCAGAATAATTGAAAAAAAAAAAACATAATAAACACCTACACATGGGTATGTATATATATGAAGCTGTTTAGAAAATGTTATTATAATAAATAAAATACAAGAGCAGAATATCGGGGACTCTAATACGGAGAATTCACATTTTAATTAAAACCAACATGAATGTATTCTGGTCCACTCTCATTACCAGTCAACAGAGAACAGGAAGGAGGGCTTAACTTTACCTGACCGAACGACCACCTGTGGCCACCAAAGCTCATTACTCAACAATTTTTGTAATCTGTCCGAAATATGACAAAGGGTCTTCTGGACTTTTGATGTATTTTATGTGTCGGTCGGTTGTCATTTCGTTTGTTTCGTTTTTGTTTTTAATTTTTCATTCAAATTACCATTTTATTGCCTTTCAAAGCCATGGTGTGATGATGTGCGTGATTGTCATCAAGTGTGTATGTGAGTGTGTGGGTTTATTTTTTTAGTATAATTTTTATTGTGAAAATATTCAAGGTGAGAATAAACTGAAACAGAGGGAAAATAAGAAAGAGGAAAGAGAAATCATCATCAAGACAAGAGTTGCCAAATTTTACTCACCATTCAGTTCACTGTCAAGAACACAACACATTGTCGTACGTTAAACCGTATTGAGTATGAATATATAAGATGACATCAGGAAAAATAGTAGTTATCATATTATTCCCATCAACTTTTGGTACATTAAAAGTTTTAGTCGAATTTATAATCTGTGTTGTTTGTCTCCTGGTTGCAACTTGTATTGGTTCCCTTTGATGTTAGGTGGTTACATGTCTATCTCATGATGGAGGTTAGAAAAAGTTCGTCCCAACCAGACTTTTTGTTTTTTAATATTAAGCTTTTGGGCATGTGACCATCATTTCATCACACAATTTTTGGTATTATACCTTATTTTTAAGGATAATTACAATCCAATGCGAAAAAAGCCTAAACGGACACAAGAATTGCCCCAAAAACAAAAATTTCATTTCATGGAACCTTCCCGACCCCCATTTTCGCTTTGCTCGCGGCAACACTGTCAACGTTGGCGTCTGCAACGACGACAACACCAATTGGTGCAAAAATGTTGTTTCGACAGACAGCTTAAGGTTGATAATGACATTGATCCCATGTAATTATGCCGCCAAATAATACACCACGATGCCACATCGAGAGGATGAGGACGTTGATGTATGACATGCAGGTCTGTCGCAAACAAAAATGAAAGAAATGTTATTTTCCAAAAAAGTATGACATTATTTTAATTAAAATTTGTGGGAAAAGTTTTTTTCTTTTTGATTGTCCTCAGGTCACACAGCGTTAATGGGTGTACACACATACATTTTCTTTCGGGCCAAAGGATGAAGGGGTAGAAAAACAAACTGCATAACTCGTTAGGTTTAATTATAAGATAACAACATTGCTTAAATGTCCATAAATTTTGTGTAAAAAATATTTGTTTTTAACTTATAAAGGCTGCAAGCCAAGACAATGATACTGAGCTGAAAAAAGATTATATCTTAAGGTGGATTTTTAAAATAATATTTCAAAATGTATAAGAGGCGTGGATTTTTAAAATAATATTTTCCAAAATGTATAAGAGGCGTGGATTTTTAAAATAATATTGTTCAAAATGTATAAGAGGCGTGGATTTTTAAAATAATATTTTTCAAAATGTATAAGAGTCGTGGATTTTTAAAATAATATTTTTAAAAATGTATAAGAGGCGTGGATTTTTAAATAATATTTTCACAAGAATCTTTAAGAGGCGTGGATTTTAAAATAATATTTTCACAAGAATCTTTAAGAGGCGTGGATTTTAAAATAATATTTTTCAAAATGTATAAGAGTCGTGGATTTTTAAAATAATATTTTTCAAAATGTATAAGAGGCGTGGATTTTTAAAATAATATTTTTCAAAATGTATAAGAGGCGTGGATTTTTAAAATAATATTTTCCAAAATGTATAAGAGGCGTGGATTTTTAAAATAATATTTTCCGGGACTCTATACAGACGTGAATTTTTAAAATAATATTTTCCCAAAGTCCACTGTAGGCGTGGATTTTTAAAATAATATTTTCCAAAATGTATAAGAGGCGTGGATTTTTAAAATAATATTTTCCAAAATGTATAAGAGGCGTGAATTTTTAAAAGAATATTTTTTGTATAAGAGGCGTGGATTTTTAAAATAATATTTTCCAAAATGTATAAGAGGCGTGGATTTTTAAAATAATATTTTCCAAAATGTATAAGAGGCGTGGATTTTTAAAATAATATTTTCCAAAGTGTATAGAGGCGTGGATTTTTAAAATAATATTTTCCAAAATGTATAAGAGGCGTGGATTTTTAAAATAATATTTTCCAAAATGTATAAGAGGCGTGGATTTTTAAAATAATATTTTCCAAAATGTATAAGAGGCGTGGATTTTTAAAATAATATTTTCCAAAATGTATAAGAGGCGTGGATTTTTAAAATAATATTTTACAAAATGTATAAGAGGCGTGGATTTTTAAAATAATATTTTCCAAAATGTATAAGAGGCGTGGATTTTTAAAATAATATTTTCCAAAATGTATGAGATAGATTTAGATATAGTTCCCATATATATTTTCGTCCGATTTTAGGTAAATGGTGCACAAAGTCCCTATATATCCTTCGATTTGCACGAAATTTGGCATAGCGTACTGAATTAATTCTAGAACAATATGTGTTAAATTTCGTGAAAATCGGTTCAGGTTTGGATATAGCTCCTGTATCTATTTTTGTCCGATTTTAGGTAAATGGCGCACCAAAGTCCCTATATATCCTTCGATTTGCACGAAATTTGGCACAGCGTACTGAATTAGGTCTAGAATTATGTGTGCTAAGTTTCGGGAAAATCGGTTCAGTTTTAGATATAGCTCCCATATATATATTCGTCCGATTTTATGTAAATGGTGCACCAAAGTCCCTATATATCCTTCGATTTGCACGAAATTTGACATAACGTACTGAATTGAATCTACGATGATGTGTGCTAAGATTCGTGAAAACCGGTTCAGATTTAGATATAGCTCCCATATATATTTTCGTCCGATTTTATGTAAATGGTGCACCAAAGTCCCTACATATCTTTCGATTTGCACGAAATTTGGCACAGCGTACTGAATTAGGTGTAGAAGAAATGTATTAATGTCGTGGATTTTTAAAATAATATTTTCCAAAATGTATAAGAGGCGTGGATTTTTCAAATTATTTTTTTTATGCATCAAAGGCGTCCATTTGTATAACCTTCACCACACTGTGATACAGGGTATTATGTCTTTGTGCATATGTTTGTAACATGCAAAAGAAAACGAGATAGACTAAGTGGATTTATGCATGTCCGTCCTGTCCATGTTAAATTGTAAACAAAGTACAAGTCGCATTTTTGATTCGAATTGGATGAAATTTGGCACGATTTTGACCAATCACAGCTCATTTATTTGGCCCAAGGACGAACGCTATTGAAATTGGGAAACATTGGTTCAGATTTAGATATAGCTCCCATATATACATTCGTCCAATTTTAGGTAAATGGTGTACCAATGTCCATATATATCTTTCGAATTGCAAAAAAATAGGCATAGCATGTGTGTTAAATTTCGTGAAAATCGGTTAATATTTAGATATAGCTCCCTTATATAGTTTCGTCCGATTTTAAGTAAATGGTGCACCAAGTCCCTATGTATCCTTCGATTTGCACGAAATTTGGCACAGCGTACTGAATTATGTCAAGAATGATGTGTGTTAATTTTCGTTAAAATCGGTTCAGATTTAGATATAGCTCCCATATATATTTTTGTCCGATTTTAGGTAAATGGTGCACCAAAGTCCCTATATATCCTTCGATTTGCACGAAATTTGGCATAGCGTACTGAATTGAGTCTACAATGATGTGTGTTAAGATTCGTGAAAATCGGTTCAGATTTATATATAACTCCCATATGTATTTTTGTCCGATTTTAGGTAAATGGTGCACCAAAGTCCCTATATATCCTTCGATTTGCACGAAATTTGGCATAGCGTACTGAATTGAGTCTACAATGATGTGGGGTAAATCGGTTCAGATTTAGATATAGCTCCCATTTATATTTTTGTCCGATTTTATGTAAATGGTGAACCAAAGTCCCTTTGTATCCTTCGATTTGCACGAAATTTGGCACAACGTCCTGAATTGAGTATAGAATAATGAGTGGTGAGTTTCGGGAAAATCGGTTCAGATTTAGATATAGCTCCCATATATATTTGCGTCCGATTTTAGGTAAATGGTGCACCAAAGTCCCTATATATCCTTCGATTTGCACGAAATTTGGCATAGCGTACTGATTTGAGTCTACAATGATGTGTACTAAGATTCGTGAAAATCGGTTCAGATTTAGATATAGCTCCCATATATTTTTTCGTCCGATTTTACATAAATGGTGCACCAGATGTAGCCATAGCTTGGGATTAGATTGGTATACATCCTTTTCCAAAAATTTATCCCATGATACGCAGACGACTCTAAATCTTGTCGAATGAAATTAAATTTAGCATAGGTTGCAGAAAGGCATGAGTATGTTCCTTCGAGGGAACATTGACACGCAATTGTATGGGTACATATGTCGTCAGCTAAAATGCTAAAATGCGTAACTAACAAAAAAATAAAAATTTACTTTTTCAATGAATATTGTGAATATCAATAAACTACATGTGTTGACAAAGTTTTACACGTCTGCGGTCAAAAAAGGAGCCTTTATTAAAATAAAGACGTAACTACAGGTGGATTTTTAGATAAATGCAAAAAGGCGTAACTAACAAAAAATTCAAATTTTTTACTTAATTGTTATGACTGCCATTAAACTAAATAACTAAAATTGTTAAAAAATTTATAGTCTATTATTCGTCATATGCAATATCACCCTGCCGGGCATAATTTTTCATTTCACATGACATGTTTATAGTTTTCATTCAAAACAGTTTTTTGATTCTCCTACACAATTATGCTGTTGTTAGTTACGCCTTTTTGCATTTTAGCTAACGATGTACAGTATACCCAAAGTGGTGAAGGGTATCATATAGTCGGCCCAGTCCGACTTTACTACTTTCCTTACTGGTTTTAAAATAATTTTTTCCTTGGTGAATCATAATTTTTTCATGATGTATAAGAGGCGTGGATTTTTAAATAATTTTTTTTCGTGGTGTATAAGGGCCGGGGATGTCTAACATAATTTTTTTCATGACGTATAAGGGATGACGATTTCTAAAATCATATTTTTCATGACGTATAAGTGATGGCGATTTCTAAAATCATTTTTTTCATGACGTATAAGAGACGTGGCAATAAAAAATACAAATTTTTCTTCCAATGGTTCCATTTAATTTTACATCTAACATATCAAAAACAAATGTACATATAATTGCACCTTATAATAATTTAAATTCCATAACTTTTAAATAATTCGTAAACAAAATTTTCCGCATGTAATTATTTCAAATCAACACTTGAACTAATTAATTAAAAATAAACACCACAGGAGAAACAATAATACACAAATAAACGTATATAAAAATAGATTACAAAAATGTGTACACA
>NW_026879005.1:0-25515 GCF_032173495.1 Musca vetustissima
TAGCTGGTGTGTTTACGACAACTATTGTATTTCGAGAGGAAAGTCATCCAATAACTATTTACATAGTACCGAATTTGTCTCAAAATTTAATATTGGGTATAGATTTTTGGAAGCGATTCAATCTACTTCCAACATCCTTGTTGAACAATATTTCAAGTTTAGCCTTATTTAACAGTAATCCATTGGATCAAAGAGAACTAACTACAGATCAAAAATATTTACTTCAGTCCGCCATAGATAAGTTTCCTTCGTTCGCGAAAGAGGGTCTAGGGAAAACTAGTCTAATTTGCAAGTCCTTGGTCCTCTCCCATTGTTCTACATAGGAAACCAGGGAAAAATCGTTTGTGCCTCGATAGTAGGAAGTTGAACGCCGTGACGGAAGGGGATGCCTACCCACTTCCGCATATAGAGGGTATTTTGAGTCGTCTGCCCAAAGCAGAATATATTTCTAGTCTCGACTTAAAGGATGCTTTTTGGCAGATACCACTAGACGAATCGTCGAAAGGTAAGACTGCCTTCACAGTTCCTGGGAGACCGCTCTATCATTTTAAAGTAATGCCGTTTGGCTTATGCAATGCGCCGCAAACCATGTGCCGACTCATGGATAGAGTGATACCAGCGTCTCTCAGGACTGAGGTTTTGGTCTACCTGGATGATCTACTAGTGGTATCTCCAACCTTTGAGAGACATATGGAAGTATTGAAGGAGGTAGCTAATTCTCTTAGAATGGCAGGACTGACAATAAATGTCGAAAAGAGCAAATTTTGCATGAAAGAAGTTCGCTATTTGGGTCACGTAGTAGGGGAAGGTACCATTCGTACAGATCCGGATAAAATTTCGGCTATAACCGATTTTCCAACCCCGAGATCTGTTAAGCAGGTGAGGCGTTTCTTAGGTATGTCAGGTTGGTACCGAAAGTTCATTAGGAACTACGCTTCTATTTCGAGCCCTTTAACAGACTTATTAAAAACTAATCGTAAATTTATATGGACCAATGAGGCCCAAAAATCATTTGAAGAGTTGAAATCCATTCTTAGCACAGCCCCTGTCTTGCATAGTCCTGACTTCACACAGCCGTTTTTCATACACTGTGATGCAAGCAAGACAGGAATAGGAGGAGTTTTGGTGCAAAAGAATACGGAGGGTGACGAGTTTCCCATAGCCTTTATGTCTAAGAAACTCAACCAAGCCCAACGTAACTATAGCGTCACCGAACAGGAATGCTTAGCAGCAATGCTTTGCATCAAAAAGTTTAGAGCTTATGTCGAGGGACATGAGTTCACGGTGATCACCGATCATGCTTCTCTTAAATGGCTCATGTCCCAAACCGACTTAAGCACAAGGCTGGCTAGATGGGCATTAAAACTTCAATGTTATCGGTTCAAAATAGAGCATAGGAAAGGCTCCCAGAATGTAGTTCCTGATGCGCTTTCGCGTACCAACACTGAAGATCTCTCTGAGATTCATTGGTTATCTGAAGTGGCGAATACTCAAGGTGTTTTTGTGGATTTGAATTCCGAACATTTTTCCTCAGAGGAGTATAAAGATCTTTTAAGGAGGGTTGAAAGTAACAAAAATTTTACTCCCGATCTAAAAATAATTGACGGCTATTTATATCGACGAACAGATCATGCTGTAGGTGATCCACTTATTGACGATTTGGCATGGAAGCTCTGGATTCCACCGAGCATGGTTCCCGAAGTCCTTCGTAAACATCACGATGATCCTTTGTCTTCTCACTGTGGTATCGGTAAAACTCTGGAACGGATACGACGTTATTATTTTTGGCCAAATCTTGTTTTTGATGTTAAAAATTATATAAATTCGTGTGAGGTGTGCAAAAGTACAAAGCATCCTAATTTCACTATGCGACCACCTATAGGAGATACAGGTATGACCCATAGGTTTTTCCAAAGATTGTACGTCGATTTTATAGGACCTTATCCAAGATCTCGTACCGGAAATATAGGGATATTTATTGTCCTTGACCACTTCTCCAAGTTTTGTTTCCTTCGTCCAGTGAAAAAGTTTACAGCGGATGCTGTTATAAAATACTTAGAAGAAGACTTATTTCACACATATGGGGTACCTGAGAGCATTATATCAGATAATGGTACACAATTCAAAGGGAAGAAATTCAATGAACTCTTGGATAGTTATAAAGTAAACCATATTTATACAGCGGTTCATTCTCCGCAAGCTAATTCGTCAGAAAGGGTTAATAGATCCGTAATTTCCGCTATTAAGGCCTATGTTAGATCAGACCAAAAAGATTGGGACGAAAAACTTAGTCATATAGCATGTGCATTACGGTCAACAGTCCATACATCCATTGGGACTTCCCCATACTTTATGGTATTTGGTCAGCATATGGTCACTAATGGATCGACTTACAGTTTACTAAGGAAATTAAATGCGTTAGAGGATAGATCCATCAGTTTCAACAGGGATGATTCGTTTAACATTGCTAGGAATAAAGCAATTCAAAATATGAAGAAAATATTTGAACGCAACGAAAAGCAATACAACCTTAGATCACGAGAAGTGTCATATAAAGTCGGACAAGAAGTTTTCAGAAGGAACTTTAGCCAGAGTAACTTCGAAAAAGGTTATAATTCGAAATTGGCACCGACCTTTATAAAGTGCAGAGTTCGTCGGAAATGTGGTAACTGCAATTACGAACTCGAAGACCTCCAAGGCAAATTAATAGGTATTTACCACGCAAAGGATATTAGGCAATAACCGGTATCTACATGCGGTATCATCCTTAACTTCTTTTTTAGCCGTTAAGTCTGATTTTGGCGGGGGGTAATGTAGTGGCGCATGTAGACACTTGAAAAAAACAAATCTCATTTCTATTTTATTTTATTTATTTTTTTTGGCACACCATAGTTCTATGTTGGGACACCTCTGTTCATTTGCATTGCATTAGCTAATGTTAACTTGCATTTATTTATGTTAAATTCCCTATTCTCAGAGACTTAGGAATGCAGTTCTATTATTAGAACATTAAAATGCATTCTCATTCACTTTAATATATCGTATTGTATGCTAGTAACTTCCGAGGGGGTGTGCTAGATACTTTGCTAGCCTCGCCCCTATCTCGTCGGTAGCCTAGTGGGAGTGTCTCTGGTTCCCATCCGTGAGACCCAGGTTCGAATCTCACTACGGGTAAAAATTTTTTTTGTTTTCTTTTTATTTTTTTTATTAATGGAAACGATTATTTTTTGGTTTATTTGGTCTAAAAAAAATAATGGTTTCGAATACCAATGGTGTATTTTCAATCATATACATTTTCGGAGTCACCTAATATACCTTTGGTTGCTATAATTTCCCCTTACAAGGGTGGTGAGAAATTATGCTTTTCTTCTTCCACTTATTTATTAGTTTATTGTTAACCAATACGTTTGCGTATTTTTTGTAATGAAATGTTGAAGTATTGGTAATTCGAATGAGCCATGTTTGATTTTGGAAGTTTTTTTCATGTATTGATATTCAGCCATAATCTTAGTGTAATAACCGAGATTACAAAAGGAGGTAGCAGAGGAGCCATCTTGGTCATTTTCGAGAATCTTTTGGTTAGTGAACACTAAATTTTTTTAATCTTGTTGGCGAAAAGAAACTTCTATTGGTTGCTCCTAATATCCCAAGTGTTTTTTTATTAAACTGGCGGAGGAAAAAAAAAGCTAACAAAATCATTGATTTTGTTTAAAACAATTTTTGGTGCAAACGTTGTGTTTTTTTTGTGCAAACGTTTTGACCTTCCGATTGGTTTACAACATCCCCTGGTCGTTGGATTGGAGCTCCATATATTTCCTGGGTCTGCAGTTTTTCTTTTATATCCTGGTGATACCATAAAATCAGGAATTTAACATAGTCATTGGTGAGATTTCTTTATTATATGAAAGCCCTATTTCCTTAGCGCTGATTTTCTATTGTGCATTTCAATCTGTTTTTAGGAATACCCTTTTCCCCGTTGCATTTTGCATACCGACCTCCGCTTCACTCTACAAGTGTGTTTATTTGCCCAGAGAGGAGACTGAGATTCTGACTGAGGTTGGATTTAGTTGATAGAGTGCGTTGGTTTCAGCGAGTGCTGCCGATTACATCTCGCAGAAAGTAAAGTTCGGCATAGAAATTCTGTGATTTAGTTCATGAAATGGTGCTTGAAGAAGTTTTTAATATCCAAAAGTGTATTCACTAAAAAAACAAGAAAACCTGCTTAAAATTTGCTTGAAAATCCAACATAAATTGCTTTGAAAAAAAAGAAAAATTCTAACATAATTTTTGTTATAATAATTTAAGAGAGAGAGAGAGAGAGAGATAAAAATATATTGAAAGTGAAACAATCAAATTTGAAACAAAACGAAAAACCAAAGAGCAAAAGTGTGTGTGTGTACTTGGTAATGTAAAAAAAATCATAATTTTCTATACCTTCTTCTTGTAAAAAAAAAAAAAAATAACAACAAAAATATAATCAGTACTAGAAGAAGAAGAAGAGTAACACCAAATATTGAAATACGCATTTACTTAAACCATATCGTATAAAGAGATTGCTGATCGCTTTGCTGTTACCCCAGTTCGAAAGGCCTTTCATCGTGGGAGTTCAATCGATCAACAAGTAAGTTCGTATTCTCTTATATCGTACCGCATTGAACAAGCACAAATCATTGGTTTTTTAGTGAGAGTAACTGTTCCGTTATCTCTCTTGGTATTGCCTATTGCACTCATTTAATTGAGAATATTCATGATAATTTATAAAATAATAATTATAAATTATTTTAAATTATTTTAAAAACCTAATTAATTGAATTAATTACTGTATTAATTCTTTTAAAGGATTCCTTTATTTGTGTTTGTTCAATGTTAATTTGTTTCCTGTGTACATACGATTGCCAATGGATATGCCAATGTTACACTGAACAATAACAGACGAAGTGCTGTTAACCTACCTTCGTTAACATCTCAATGAGAGCTACAGTTTTGAAAGCACTGTTTGCATTGCTTCTACTGTATGTTTCATTTATATTTATTTTTGTTTGAATTAAAAATTATTAAATTAGATTTATTTACTGGCATATCTGTTGACATCGGCAATTAAATAATTATTTTTATATTTGGTGTGATTATTGAATCAAATTAAAAAAAAAAAACGGAAAAAACTATTTGATCAAATCGACTGCTGTTAACATACTCGTATGTATGTATGTTTGTACATACGGTTGTAACAAAGCAGGTCGTTGACACAACAGCTGATTTGCTGTAAAACAAAAAGCAAATGTAACGATCATACACACATACATTTTTCTTTTGCGTTACATACTGATATGAAATATTTTTGTTTGATGATTATTTGATTGTTTTTCTCTTCGAATGTTTTTATTGAAAATATGATAAATTTTGATATATAAAAATAATGTTATGTTTTTGATATAATTTAATTTAATTATTTAATTTTTTTATTTTCCCTTCAAATTTCAAATATGATCTTATATACCTAAAATTTTTGAAATTAAGTTTTTTTCATGATTTTTTTTTTTTTTTGTAGAATTCACAATTATTAGGTTTGTTTTATATTTTCTTTTGTGATTATTTTTCTGATGCGTTAGGATTATGGATTTATTATTATTCTTGAATTTAGTATTACAATTTAATTCGAATTTCTTTGAGATTGTATGATTTTGTTGTACCTAGCTATAGGCTGAAAAAAATGATATTTTTGATTATGAATAAAAATTGGAATTATTGGAATATGGCTTAAACGTTTTTTGAGGTTTGATTTTGAAGGGTAGGAAAAGTGGGAGTATAAAAAATGGGTTTATCATGATGTCTTTGATTTTGTTTACTTTTTGGTGGATCATTTGATAAACAGGATGGGTGGGCTTCTCATGCAACTACCAACTATGCATGACTGTTACATACTGTGATGACAATTAATCCTCTTTTCTTTCTTTTCTGTCTGGACTATAGTAGATTTTCCTCTAGTTTTTCTCTCTTTTAAGTATCTTTCTATTTTTCTTATGAATTTGCACGCATTATATTATTAAACTGGTAGTGACTACGGACAAGAAACAAATTGAATTTTGGCAAAGATCCCCCCCATACGACGAGCAATAAGGCTGGAATAATATGCGTGCCAGGCCATGGAATTCAATCCGATAAATTTGCATAGCAATTTCAACCTAGCTATCCGATACATACTACAAGTCTTAGAACCAAACTCAAAACGCGGAACAAATCAGATAACTATTTTAATATAAACCAGTAAGGAAAGTAGTAAAGTCGGACTGGGCCGACTATATGATACCCTTCACCACTTAGAGTATATTCTACATATATATCATAACAAACGTCGCGTCTTTGTTATATATCTATATCTGAACCAATTTCAGGGAAACATTCAAGACTTAATTCAGTACGATATGCCAAAATTCGTACAAACGAAAATATTTCCAGGGACTTTAGTGCACCATTCACCTAAAATCGGGAGAAACTATATATATGGGAGCTACATGTAAATTTGAACCGATTTTCATGAAACTTAGCACACATCATTCTAGACTTATTTCAGTACGCTATGCCGAATTTCATGCAAATCGAAAGATATATAGGGACATTGGTTCACCATTTACCTTAAATCGGACGAAGATATATATGGGAGATATATCTAAATCTGAACCAATTTTCAGGAAACATAACACACATCATTCTAGGCCTAATTCATTACGCTATGCCAAATTTCGTGCTAATCGAAAGATATATAGGGTCTTTGGTTCACCATTTGCCTTAAATCGGACGGAAATATATATGGGAGCTATATCTAAATCTGAACCGATTTTCAGGAAACTTAACACATCATTCTAGATCTAATTCATTACGCTGTGCCAAATTTCGTGCAAATCGAAAGATATATAGGGACTTTGGTGGATCATTTACATTAATCGGACGAAATCGGAGTTATATCTTAATCTGAACCGATTTTCAGGAAACTTAACACATATCATCCCAGACCTAATTCATTACGCTATGCCAAATTTCGTGCAAATCGAAAGATATATAGGGACTTTGGTACACCATTTAAATAAAATCGGACGAATATATATAAATATATATATATGCGACTTATCTAAATCTGGACCGATTTTCAGGAAACTTATCATACATCATTCCATAACTAATTCATTACGCTGTGCCAAATTTCGTGGAAATCGAAAGATATATAGATGCTTGGTGCTCCATTTACGTTAAATCGGGCGAAAATATATATGGCAGCTATATCTAAATCTGGACCAATTTTCAGGAAACTCAAAACACATCATTCTAGACCTAATTCGGTACGCTGTACCAATTTTTCCCAATTTCAATAGGGTTCGTCCTTGGGCCATGTAAGTGACCTTTGCCAAATTTCATCCAAATCGGTTTATAAATGCGACCTGTACTTTGTTCACAAAAAGACATGGACGGACGGACATGCATAAATCGACTCAGAAAGTGATTCTATGCATATTCTCAAAAGGAACCATGGATCTATGTCGAATATTTTTGCCTGTTACAAACATATGCACAAAGATATAATACCCTGTACAACAGAGTGGTGAAGGGTATAAAAAGGGGGTTATATGGGGACTACCCCAAAAAGGGGGGCAAATATTAATAACTTTTGGTAGAGAGATTTGTTACCCTATACGACTACAAAATACCAAACTGCAGCAAATTCGGTTGAAAAACGCGCTCAAGAACCCAAAAATACCGAAAATTAGATGTACCCTTATATGGGGGCTATCCAAAAAAATGGACTTATATTCATAATTTTTTTGTGGAGAGATTTGGTACTTATTAAGAACTCAAAATATTAAATTACAGCTAATTCGGCGGTAAAATACGATCAAGACGCCCAAAATACTGAAAATTAGGATGTACCGTTATATGGGGGCTACCAGAAAAAGTGTACCTATATTTATAATTTTTTTTTGTGGAGAACGCGCTCAAGAACCCCAAAATACCGACAATTTGGGGGTACTCTTACATGGGAGCTATGCCTAAACGTGGACCGATAAAGCCCATCTTCGAACTTGACCAACCTGCAGACAAAAGACGACTCTATGCAAAGTTTTGGCGACCAAATAAATTAGTTTAGACGCTAAAGCGATTACAACAGACAGACGGACATGGCTATATCTATATCTAGAATTTTACGCTGATCAAGAATATATATAGGGTCGGAAATGACTATTTCGATGAGTTACAAACGGAAAAACAAAATTAATATACCCTCCATACATGGTGGAGGGTATAAAAACCTATAAATACTTCAATAAAACTTTTGGACCTTGGAAAGACACCTTCAAAATCCCAGCTATAGGATTTTTGGATCTTAAGAAGAATATATTCAAAAACATGAAATGCCTTTGAGTGTTTCACATAAAACACACCTATTGTCCATTTTGCCTCGCATAATATAATACATCAACAATTTTGTAAATAAGCAATACATTTCCGGTGAAAATTAATTCAAATATTTGTTGTGAAAATAAAAATGAATCAACGGAAATGGAAGTTAGCAAACTCATTTAAAAATTATGGAATTACACACAAAAGTTTTATAAGAATATAGGTCAATAACATAAATGCATTATTCAATTTGTAAATAAAATAAATGAAATTAAATAAAAATGTGACCAACCAAAAATTAAGACCTATATCATTCTCTAAGAAACCCTTCTAGTCTGCTATAGCATAATACTTACTGTACCTATAAGGCAGAAGAGCTTCTGCTCTTAGACTTTCTAGCCTATCTTCGCGTCTTTTATGGAACATGAACTTCTAGCCTTCTATTGAAGACCTTCTGGTGGGGTGGACTTTATAGTATTTCATGGAAATAAAATATTTGGACAATCTGGTCCTCTATGGAAGAATACCTTCTGGTCTTCTATGGAAGAATACCTTCTGGTCTTCTATGGAAGAAGACCTTCTGGTCTTCTATGGAAGAAGACCTTCTGGTCTTCTATGGAAGAAGACCTTCTGGTCTTCTATGGAAGAAGACATTCTGGTGTTCTAAGGATAAAGACCTTCTGCTCTTCTATGGAAGAAGACCTTCTGCTCTTCTATGGAAGAAGACCTTCTGGTCTTCTATGGAAGAAGACCTTCTGGTTCTATGGAAGAAGAACTTCTGATTTTCTACGGAAGAAGACCTTCTGGTTTTCCCTTCTTTTATATTTCAAGTAAAATTGCCTAGTGTAAATCAGGCCTTAAAAATCATCTAACGTATTTGGCATTTTTCAAAATTTTGTATTCTCCAATAATTTCACAAATATCATTATTGTTTTTGAAAACCCGTCTCCATGGCACAATCTTTTTACATATCTGATGCGAGCGCCAATGATTTTGAAAAAATCATAAAACTTCTAAACTGCGGTAAAGTTCGTTACCTTGGAACGCCGAAAAGAAAAATACGAACAGCCATCGAATTCTTCAAAACCTATGCTACCCATCGTTTTCTCGTTGAAGTTAATAATGAACTGGCAGATAAACTTCTCATTGGATATGCCGAGGTGAACAATGCTCCCAGCATACCAGCACTACCGGGCGATTGTTGGGAAAATTGGCTCGGACATCATTATTGTTGCCAACTGCCGCTAAGTCAAGGAAATACATTTTTCTTCAATTGTTTCATTTATCACAAGGACTATAATCCACAGTTGCTGCAATATGTTTTGTGTGAAATATTTCAACGTGAAAATAAAATTCGTTATATTTTGGCGATTGAAAGTCCCGAGTATCGCTATAAATATGATAAAGGTTGGTTAATAAATTTTCAAAAGATGAAATCGTAACACTTTTGACTTTTCAGATCGCCCAGATTATTATTGCCTGCAATCATTCTCCCTCGTGTATTATCCCAAATGTTTCAGTGCCATCACGTGTCCAAATACCCAACGGATCTATGTAATCCGTCGTGATGATGTTATACCCAAAATGCGCTATCGTCGTGCTTTGTATGCAGCATTTTTTTTTTTTTGGTGGGTTTAAATTATATTTTTGTTACAAATTTTGTTTCTTTCTCTGCAGACCTGAAGACAATGATGACATTGTTGATTTGGTAGATCGAGATCGTCCCGATGTCAAACAACAATTAGGTGAATATTATATAGCCGAAGAATTGTTATCGGAATCTACAAATAGTGTGCTAGTGATAACGGAGGTAAGAAACGATATCCAAGAAATTTAAGTCATTCAAAAGTAGACTTTATCGACTTATATGAAAGAAAAAATTTTGAACTACTATGGATACAGACCTTTCAGTCCTATACGAAGAAAGACTTTCTTGACTTATATAATCGAGAAGACCTCTTTGTTTTCTATAGATAGCATATCAGCAAGCTACATCTGACCTACTGACATTCTACAAAAAACTTCCACAGGTCTTCTATAGCAGGACATTCAAATCTTTTATAAAATAGATATTCTACTTCTGTAAATGAAAATCTTCCGGACTTCTAAAAAAACATCGTTTCTTCTTTCCAATATGAATTTCTACCGACGAGAACTTTCTGGTCTTTTATGGAAGACTCCCTGAAGTTTATGTAAGAAAACCGTCTGATCTTCTTTGGAAGATTACCTTTTTGGTTCATTATGTTAAAATATCGTCTGGTCTTTTGTCGATGAAAGGCTTTATTTTATCCATGTAAGAAGCATGACTGATGGTCTCTAGAAAAAGTTCCATTGAGCCCCTTCTGCCCCCTATGAAGGAAATCATTCTACTGTTCTAAGGAAGATGACCCACTCATTTTCTTTGTTAGATGACGCTCTGGAGCAAACACTTCAGATCTTCTAGGGAAAAATACTTTTGGGACCTCTATAAATGAAGATCCTAAAGATGGCTATGGAAGAATACCTTCCGATCCTCTATGAGAGAATCCCTTCTGTTATTATTATTATGGCCAGTCAACAGTAGACTTTATGGTTTTCTATGAAAAAAACCTTTCTGATTTACATGGAGACCTTTAAGTCCTTCAAAGAGAAAATTTTTTTTCTTTGTGGAATAAAAACAACCTCTGGGCTTGCATTAACGAGAAGACCTCCATGTTTTCTATAGATAACACATCAGCAGCCTATATATGGCTTACTGGCCTTCTACAAAAAATGTTCTCCTTGACTTCTTTACCAAGACTGTAATTTTTAATAGAGGATATATATATATATATATATATACTTTTTACTTCTGTGAATGAGAATTTTCCGAATTTCTTCTTTGCAATAAAAAACCTCTCTGATCGTCTCTAGAAGAAAATCTATTGAGCTTCTATAGAAGAAACCTGAAAGTAATCATTCTATCCTCTATGAGAGAATCCCTTTTATTCTTATATAAACAGAAGTTTTCTTATAATAAATAAAAGAATTATGATGGTATTTTTTGAAGAAGAACCTGTTGTCTCCTATGGCAGAAGAAGAGGCCCTGATTTGGTCAACATGCCAGGAGGCAACCAACAGACTTTCATTATATTTACAGTTTATGTACAGTTTCTCGTCTACAGAACAATGCCTTCCGATCTACTTTTTAAAAAATCACTGCTTGTCTCTGAAATAAGACCTTCTGTTACTCTATTGAAGAAGGTCAGTTGGTTCTTGAAACCTTAGTTCCATCGGAATTGATACCGAACTCTTCTATAATTGAAGACCTTCTGCCATTCTAAAAATGGAGATCATTTACTTCTATAGAACAAACAATCAAATCCGACCATCCTTGGTAACACTGTGCAACACAAAAAATTATTATAGAGAAATTCTAAAAAAAATAAACCTAACCGTATCTTAAATTGAGGTCTACATATTCGGTATATATATTATATATACTGATTTCTTTTGTTCAGTGACTTTTACTAAAATTAGATGGAGAATATTTTTTTATGTTATCTTAATATTTATACCCTTCACCACGCTGTGGTACAGGGTATTATGTCTTTGTGCATATGTTTATAACAGGCAAAAGCAAACGAGGTAGACACATGGTTCCTTTTGAGAATATGCATTGAATCACTTTCGGAGTCGATTTATGCATGTCCGTCCGTCTGTTAATGCTAAATTGTAAACAAAGTACAGGTCGCATTTATGATCCGATTGGGATGAAAGTTGGCATAGATCCCTTATTTGGCCCAAGGACGAACGCTATTGAAATTGGGAAAAATCGGTTCAGATTTAGATACAGCTCCCATATATAGTTTCGTTCGATTTGATGCAAATGGTGTACCAAAGTCCTAATATATTTTTCGATTTGCACAAAATTTGGCATAAAGTACTGAATTTGTTCCAGAATGATGTGTGCTAAGTTTCGAGAAAATCGGTTCAGATTTAGATATAGCTCCCATATATAGTTTCCTCCGATTTAAGGTAAATGGGACACCAAAATCCCTATATATCTTTCGATTTGCACGAAATTTGGCACAGCGTACGAAATTAAGTCTGCAGTCATGTGCGCTAAGTTTCGTGAAAATCGGTTCTGATTTAGATATAGCTCCCATATATAGTTTCGTCCGATTTTATGTAAATGGTGCACCAAAGTCCCCATATATCCTTCGATTTGCACGAAATTTGGCATAGCGTAATCGATTAAGCCTGGAATGATGTGTGCTAAGTTTCGTGAAAATCGGTTCAGATTTAGATATATCTCCCATATATAGTTTCGTCCGATTTTCTGTAAATGGTGTACCAAAGTCCTTATATATCTTTCGATTTGTACGAAATTTGGCACAGCGTACGAAATTAAGTCTTGAGTGATATGTGCTAAGTTTCGTGAAAATTGGTTCAGATTTAGATGTAGCGCCCATATATATTTTCCTTAGATTTTATATATTTTATGTTTTAAGTGTACACTAAAGACCCAAAGGTTGTACGATTAACGTATAGTTTTGTTGAAATCGTTTCATATTTAGATATAGCTCCCATTTGTATGTTCGTTGGAGTTAAGTTAAACGTCGCACCGGTTAACACGAAACGTATCAATGGTGAAGGGTATCATAAAGTCGGCCCCATCCGACTTTACTACTTTCCTTACTGGTTTTATCTTTTTAATTTATCTTAACCCTAAAATTAATTTTCACATTTTTACGTTTAGTTTCGAGTTTTCTTCCATTCTGAGACTTAAACTTTATGGCTATCATTTTTGTAGAATATCACTCCATTTTAAATAAGTTTTCAATCATTTCTGGAGAAAGGGAACGAAATGACCCCTTCAGAGAGTCAACTGAGTGTTAACGTATTAGACAAAAATATTCCTGAAGTTTATATCTGTAATATTGAAAAAGACACCATACGTATACCTAATATGAAGGATTTCGAGAAAACTTAATCCAAATATTTTCAAATGTCTTGGAAATTGGAAATATTGTCCCCACCCTATTTAGGTTACTTCCGTAAACTGTAAAATGCCGATACACGTGCCTTTAATAGTTAGCCCCTCTATCATAATGTTTTGGAATTTCCACAGTGGTCTGGTCGTCTATGGGAGACGAAGTTTTACTATTCTATTGAAAATGGGCTTCAGGATTTCTATGGAAGAAGACCCCCCAGTATTCTGTAGAAAAAAGACCTTCGAGTCTTATGTGGTAGAAAACATTCAAGTCTTCAATGACAGAAGACCACCCGGTCTTGTATTGAAATAATCCTCCTCCTCCTATACAAAATATCAGATCGCCCTTCGAAGACGACAATTTCCTTCCAGAAACAACTTTCACTTTATTTGGCTGGTCTACGAAGACTCACGCGGTCCATGATTCGCCATCTGCGACAATCATATAAACCTCGTTTGAAGCACCATGATCGTATCAGTTAAAAGAGAATTGAGCAGAGAAAAGTAGAGTCGACCCAACACCTTGTTTCATTGTTTTCAGCGATTATAAAATTGTTCGGAGCCCAACGAGAAAATTATCTGATTTTAAGGCTAGGGGTTCAGCAATATAGAATATATGCAGATATAAGAAATACCCAATGATGCCTCTATCTCACGGAATGCCACATGACAACCTTGCATTGTCAGTTCTGTGGCATTGCATTGACACAACTGTCATTTACATGTCACTGTAAACAACACAACACATGTTGATACGTCAAAATGAATTGAGAACAGTTCTGCTAAAAATGTTAAATTTTCCCATGGATATGTCAGATGGCGTCAGGCAAGACTGAGTGTTATCTAGACCAGAATACGTTATATCCTCGTTACTAGGTCTTCTATGCAAAACCTTCGGGGTTTCCATAGTGGGAAAGATCTTCTGAGTAAACAAAAAAGGCTGCAGGATATTTTCCAAAGTAGTCATTCCTATCCAATCAGGATCCTCTATAAATAAGATATTACTGGAAGAAGAGTCTTTAAGGACTGACATATCAAAATATATTCGTATCTTTTACAGAAAAAAGTGACCTTCTGACTTCTTCTAGAAGTTATATATCCTATTATTGTTATGAAATTCTATGGGTCTATGAAATTCTATGGCCTCAATTTTGTAATAATTTCATTCTATTCCCCTACACCCTATTCCTCATAGATTTCCCTCATTACGGCTGGTTTCATTTGGTTAAATGGTCATGTGGATATCTTGCACCTCTTGCAAAATTATGATCTTGATGCATTTGGGAATCTGATTAAATTCAATCCAAAAGAACTATTCAAGGAGAAGCAAATTATTGTAAAGTACGTACGAATACATTTTGATCCGAATATCGTGCAACTTTTATAAAATTCATACCTATAACAGCTCAATTCGCCGACAGCCCATAAATAAACTTTTTATTCATCGAGAAATCGATGAGATATTTAAAAATTTAAATGATGATTATTCCAACCCTCCATCGGATGATGAAGATTTACAGAGGTAAGCCAAATTTGAAGAAGGTATTTTGATAGTTTTTTTTTCAGATGAAGAATGGAACTGTTTTTCTTCCAGGAATTCTTCTGATGAATCCAATGTTAGTGACGAAAGACAACTGGAATGTTTTGAGAAATTGATGAAATTTGTTGAAAGTATTTATTTGAAAATTTATAGAAGAAGTTAGGCTTAGCTGAATTAGGTTTCTATTGGGAAAAATTCAATTCAGCTTGGCGGAATATGGTTTCCACTAGGAAAACTTCAATTCAGCCTGGCTGAGTAAGGTTTTCATTATGAAAAACTTCAATTCAGCCTGGTTGAATTAGGTTTCCCTTAGGAAAACTTCAATGCCATTCATTTCAGTGTGGCTGAATTATGTTTCCCGAGAAATCGATGAGATATTTAAAAATTTAAATGATGATTATTCCAACCCAAATTTGAAGAAGTTTTTTCCAGATGAAGAATGGATCTGTTTTTTCTTAGAAAAACTTCAATTCAGCTTGGCTGAATTAGGTTCCCATTAGGACATCTCCAATTCAGCCAGGCTGAATTATGTTTCCCTTAGGAAAACTTCAATTCAGCCAGGGTGAATTATGTTTCCCTTAGAAAAACTTCAATTCAGCTTGGCTGAATTAGGTTCCTATTAGGAAAACTTCAATTCAGCCTGGCTGAATTGTGTTTCCCTTAGGAAAACCTCAATTCAGCCGGGCTGAATTATGTTTCCCTTAGGAAAACTTCAATTCAGCCTGGCTGAATTGTGTTTCCCTTAGGAAAACCTCAATTCAGCCGGGCTGAATTATGTTTCCCTTAGGAAAACTTCAATTCAGCCTGGCTGAATAGAGTTTCCATTAGGAAAACTTCAATTCAGCTTGGCTTAATTAGAATTTCTTCTAATATTTTTCTAAAAAAAATCTTGCTGTTACAGAACTCAAAAGTTATGACTTCTATGTGAAATTGCGTAAACGACGTAAAAATATTCTATACAATATTTCAACTGAAAATCCCAATGCTGCTTTGGATGCACAATCAAATGTGTTTGTCATACATTTATTTGGTTTGATGCAACCACATGATCATCGTAGATTATTTCGTTATTTACTTACCGGGTTTGCTGCATTTCCTCAGCGCAACTATTGTCTGCTTTCAATATCGGTTGCCCAGCCGATGACGCCGATGTTATTTGAAATGTTGAAATATTTTATTGTAAGTCCGCAAGTATCCCACATTCCGATCTTAAATATATTTTTTAACAATTTTCCAAAATCCATAGCCTGTTACCCCAAGACCAGGTTGTAAAATCGATGAACATCTCTTCATTACACATCGAAGTGCCATTTATGGCGACATCACGCTATATCGTGTAGAACCCGGTGATGTTGAAGATATCAAACGGCTGCTAAGTGATGAAGTACCCACCATTATGGCCATGCCGAGAAGCACCCAGCAAACACGACGCTCTACCATAGCTTCACGAATGTTATTTAGCATAGCTGCCACAGATACTTCCCACCTATCCATTATTGCTGATGATGAGGATCAATTGCAATATGATTTACGTATTGTTCTGGCAATTTTGGAGAATATCTTTTCGGATCCTTTTAGTAAATATCAAGGTTTTATTATCAAGTGTGGAGATTCTACCCAGGCGAAAACGGAAAATGTTACAACGGGATTTGTTATATTGAGGTGAGAGAGAATTCAATTTATTGCCATGGAATCATTTTATATACCCCCTGGTTGGTTTCTCAAGATCCTTTAATTCGAATGCCAATTTGGAAAAACATTTCCTGCTGCCCAAACTCGCCGAAGAACCAACACGTAATATGGCCGAAATTATGATCTTGAAATTACATCCCCTGTTTCATTTTCAAGCTGATGTGGTGTTTCGTGAACTGGCACGCCAGTCGAATTGTTGGCACTTTTATCATTTTCGTCCCACGGTAGGCGGATTATTTATACGAATTAGTATCACCACATAACATGGTAAACTTATAATATTCCCAGCTCTACCATTGCCTCTCAAATGATCTGTTGAAGAACATGCAACCATTGGAACCTCGACGCAACAAAAAATTATGGTTTGAAAGACCACAACAGGAGGCAGAACTGCCATCTTCTCAGACAAAGTTCTCAATGCCGGATTTTGATATACATCCCATTGATTATGCCCAAGACCACTTTGCAGCATATCAAAACAATCTATCCCATTCGGCGTATTTTGGCCACACCATGAATATTGTGATTTTGGGGTTTACCGATATTTGCAAGGCCTTTTTAAGATTAATGATTTTCAGTTGGCAGGGAATGAAGTAAGTTAATAAATTAAATTTAATGAATTGACTTAATTCAGCTGGCCTGAATTGAAGTTTTCCTAATAGAAAACTTATTCAGCCAGGCTGAATTGAAGTTTTCCTAAAAGAAAACTTATTCAGCCAGGCTGAATTGAAGTTTTCCTAATAGAAAACTTATTCAGCCAGGCTGAATTGAAGTTTTCCTAATAGAAAACTTATTCAGCCAGGATGAATTGAAGTTTTGTAATGGAAACCTTATTCAGCCAGGCCGAAAAGCTCTTTTCCTAAGGGAAACCTTATTTAGCCAGGCTGAATAGAAGTTTTTCTAATCGAAATCTTATTAAACAAAGCTGAATTGAAGTTTTCCTAATGGAAACCTTATTCAGCCAGGCTGAATTGAAGTTTTCCTAATGGAAAACTTATTCAGCCAGGCCGAAAAGCTCTTTTCCTAAGGGAAACCTTATTTAGCCAGGCTGAATAGAAGTTTTTCTAATCGAAACTTTATTAAAGAAAGCTGAATTGAAGTTTTCCGAATGGAAACCTTATTCAGCCAGGCTGAATAGAAGTTTTCCTAATGGAAACCTTATTCAGCCAGGCTGAATTTAAGTTTTCCTAATGGAAACCTTATTCAGCCAGGCTGAATTGAAGTTTTCCTAATGGAAACCTTATTCAGCCACGCTGAATTGAAGCATGCCTAATAGAAACCTTATTCAGCCAGGCTGAATTGAAGTTTTCCTAATGGAAACCTAATACAGCGAGGCTGAATTGAAGTTTCCCTATTGGAAACCTAATTCAGTGAGGCTGAATTGAAGTTTTCTTAAGAGGAACTATATTCAGCCATGCTGAATTGACGTTTTCCTAATGGAAACCTAATTCAGCCGGGCTGAATTGAAGTTTTTCTAATGGTCCTGTTTTGGTCCTGTTTTTCTATTCTAATAATCCCATTCCCTTTTGCATAGAAATATTTCCGATAACTGCAACTGTTTACCCCATGTACGCATAACCGTGATCTGCGATCCTGGTGTTATGGAGGCAGAATATGAAAACTCTTTCCGATGCAGTAGCTGTGAAAACGATGCCGATTGTTGGGTAAATTATCGCAACTGTGATGCATTTGTTCGCGATGTTACGGAACGTATGGATCTAAGGAATTGGGTGAGGTTTGTGAGCGGTAAAGTCAAGGCAATTGATACGTATGTTCCAAATACCTTCCGAAGATGTGTGCTTATTCAAAAATATTCTTCCTCTAGAGATAATCACCTTGTCAAATTGGAATCGGAATGTGAAATTTACTATGAAACATTGTTACTAATGTGTCACACCGAATATGGGTTACCCTCTGGAATGATCACCTCGGAAGAGTTGCCATCAAATTATATTGAAATCAATAGCAGATTTGATAAATTACTTTTCTATCATCAGTTGAGATTTTTTCAACGTGATGTATCCCGAAGTCAATGTCGCATTGTGGTCTATGGTCTCCATATCAGAGCCTTTGAATTTATTAATTTCTTAATTGGGCATGCGGTGCCGGGGAAATCGATTTGCCTTGTAATGCCCCATGAGATGGCCAATTTACAAATGGGTCTAATGCTGAATGATTCGAGTATTGATGTTCGAATTGAGGCGATACTTCGAGAAATGATTGAAGATTTGGGTGTGACGATTTATGAACGCATGAATATTGAGGAGATTCAATACGCGGGAGATGGCAAAATTATTAAGGCCGTCATGTTCCGCAGCTATTTGGGAGAACAGAAATTATTACTGAATTGTGATTTCTTTGCGAGCTATTGGGAGAAATACCTATCCGATGAGATGCAGGAGGGTAAGTATGTCGTAATATGAAAGAACTATACAATTCTGTATTAAAAATTTATAAATTTCTGGAAACAAATGATCCTTACGAGTCATATTCTTCAGTTCTTGAAGAAGCTGAATTGGATACCGAAGGTCAGCATATTTTAATAAATGAAAATTACCAAACATCCGATCGATGTGTCTATGCCATTGGTAATTTTGTCAAGCAACGCAATGAACCGAATCATCAGTATCGTTTTGTTTGTCCACAGGAGGCAGCTGAAAAGGTTTGGTTTGACATTAATTTTAAATCCTAAACAACGAAAATTTTGTTTCCTTCAGATAATTGTCGCTTTGGGACTCCAAGCAAATGATGCCAACGCTAAGGAAGAGAAATTTTCCAAACCCTATCTCTTTCAAGCCCAACTACCGATGGAGTTTTATTTCTTTAAAATCACCACACCCAAACGTTATTTAGCCAATCATTTGGATAATGAATATGGATTTCCGTTGATAACCTATTCGAATGGAGATTTTAGTCGTGTTCGTCTCAACGAACATGGCATGGTCGAGGAAATTGTCATTGTTACGAAAAAGGTAAGGAATTTTGGAGAAAATGCAGATTCGTGATCAATCGATAAGTTTAGAAATTCGCGGTATGTAGTTGAGCATAGAACTACTTTTCGGTATTTTAAGTCAATTTACGATGTAAAATTATTCGCGTTCTCGATACGGTACTTGAACTTAGTAGAATAAAAAGTCATACAAATTACATAAAGTCCAGTTCCGACTCCTCTGTTTCCAAAATCAAAAAGGTTGCAACTTGTGTTGACTGCATCCATAGAGAAGTTGGAGACAGGACATTTGAACATGTGTAAATTCTCGGGTGGTCTTAATACACATGTCGGACATGAGTTAGGTATCGTACACAATAGGAATATAAGCGTTCGCACCGTCCTGACATTAGCTGTTTTAAAACTACACGTGTTTGCCTTGGCTCTTCTTTTCATCTGCTATTATGGATATATGGTGGTTCCCGAATACCATATAGGTATGTTGTTTTAGGTTTTCACATGTGTACCTTTAAATATCTCTCTACCCAGAAAAACCCAATAAGGAAAGTAGTAAAGTCGGACTGGGCCGACTATGTGATACCCTTCACCACATTGGGTATATTTAGCATATGTATCTTAAAGTCGAAATTATATATGTAAGCTATGCTATATTTATATCTAAACCGATTTCGAGGAAACTAATCAGAGATTAATTTATATTAACTTCAGTACGTTGTGTTAGTCCGATTAGCTTTGGATCATTAGTGCACCATTTACTTAAAATCGGACGGAAATATATATAGAGGTGTAGGTAAATCTGAACCGATTTTCACGAAACTTTGCACACATCATTCTAGACTCAATTCAGTACGCTATCCCAAAATCGAAAGATATATGGGGACTTTGGTGCACTATTTACATATAATCGGACGAAAATATATATGGGAGCTATATCTAAATCTGAACCGATTTCCACGAAATTTTGCACACATTATTCTAGACTTAATGTAGTACTCTATGCCAAAATTCGTGCACATCGAAAGATTTGCAGGGACTTTGGTGCACCATTTACCAAAAATCGGGCGAAACTATATATGGGAGCTATATCTTAATCTGTACCGATTTCCAGGAAACTTAACACACATCATTACAGGCCTAATTCATTACGCTGTGCCAAATTTCGTGCAAATCGAATGATATATAGGGACTTTGGTGCACCATTTACCTTAAATCGGACGAAAATATATATGGGAGCTATATCTAAATCTGAACCGATTTTCAGGAAACTTAACACACATCATTAAAAGCCTAATTCATTACGCTGTGCTAAATTTCATGCAAATCGAAAGATATATAGGGACTTTGGTGCACCATTTACCTTAAATCGGACGAAAATATATATGTGAGCTATATTTAAATCGGAACCGATTTTCAGGAAACTTAACACACATCACTCTATACCTAATTCATTACTCTGTGCCAAATTTCGTGCAAATCGACTCATATATAGGGACTTTGGTGCACCATTTACCTTAAATCGGACGAAAATATATATGGGAGCTATATCTAAATCTCAACCGATTTTCAGGAAACTTAACACACACCATTCTAGACCTGAAAGATATATAGGGTTTTTGGTGCACCATTTACCTTAAATCGGACGAAAATATATATGGGAGCTATATCTAAATCTGAACCGATTTTCAGGAAACATAACACACATCATTCCAGGCCTAATTCATTACGCTGTGCCAAATTTCGTGCAAATCGAATGATATATAGGGACTTTGGTGCACCATTTACCTTAAATCGGACGAAAATATATATGGGAGCTATATCTAAATCTGAACCGATTTTTCCCAATTTCAATAGGGTTCGTCCTTGGGCCAAATAACCGACCTATGCCAAATTTCATCCAAATCGAATCATAAATGCGACCTGTACTTTGTTCACAAAAATACATGGACGAACAGACGGACATGCGTACATCGACTCAGAAAGTGATTCTATGCATATTCTCAAACTCAAGAACTATGTGCCTATCTCGTTTCCTTTTGCCTGTTACAAACATATGCACAAAGACATAATACCCTGTACCACAGTGTGGTGAAGGGTGTAAAAATGGGGTTATATGGGGACTACCCCAAAATGGGGGTGCATATTAATATTTTTTGTTGGGAAATTTGTTACCATATACGACTACAAAATACCAAATTTCAGCGACTTCGGTTGAAAAACGTGCTAAGGACCTGAATATAGCGAAAATTGGGGGTACCCTTATATGGGGGATACCAGAAAAATTAGATCTATATTTATAATTTTTGGTGGATATATTTGGCACCCAATAAGAACCAAATGTACCAACTTTTACCGAATTCGGATCAAAAACGCGCTCAAGAACCCCAAAATACCGACATTTTGGGGGGTACCCTTATATGTGGGCCACCAGAAAAAATGGACATATATTTATAATTTTTAGTGGAGAGATTTCCTACCCAATAAGAACTCAAAGTACTAAATTACAGGCAATTAGATTGAAAACTACGACCAAAACCCCCAAAATACTGAAAATTAGAGGGTATCGTTATATGGAGGCTCCCAGAAAAAATGGACCTATATGTATAATTTTTTATGGAAAAATTGGGTGCCCAATAGCAACTCAATGTACCAAATTTCAGCGAATCCGGTTGAAAAACGCGCTCAAGACCTCAAAATACCGAAATTTGGGGGGTACCCTTATATGGGAGCTATGCCTAAACATGGACCGATATATCCCATCTTCGAACTTGACCTGCCTGCAGGCAAAAGACGACTCTGTGCAAAATTTTGGCAATCTGTCTCAACTCTTTTAGACGCTAGAGTGATTACAACAGATGGACATGCTTAGATCGTCTTCGAATTTTACGCTGATCAAGAATATATACATTATAGGGTCGGAAATGATTATTTCGATGAGTTACAAGCGGAATGACAAAATTAATATACTTGGCACCAAGTGATTATCATCTTTTTCTAGCATTGCAAAATTTCGTTAATGATAAAAAATTGGTATCTAGGAAGGATTGTGAAAATCGACTACTAGAGTTTTTTTACAAATAGTGAGCAGGACTTCTGTGAGGGAGGCATTATGAAGTTACCTTTAAAATGGCAATAAATCATACAACAAAACGGTTCATATTTGGCCCAAATCGGACATTCCGAAGCATGTTAAATAATGTCTTGTAGTTCATATAATAATAAGGGTTTTCTGTTTCCCCCAACCTAATACTAGTAAAATTATTTGGATCCTGACTTTTAGTTTTTGATACAAAAATCAGGATATTTAACATACACAATCCATAATTTCCCTTTCCAGAACAAGGACTACGATTTCTTGAAATTCTTTTGTGGACGACACGAATTACTCCTCAATAATTTACGCTCACGTTGGTATTTGAAAGACATTGAAAGTTTTCTGGATTTCTTTCAAGAACCCTGGGTGGAATTGATTATGAATGATCACTTCGAAGAATTGCAAATGATAAATAAACTATTGATATCACCCACTGCTGAGCAGGTTATGAAAATGGTAAGCGAAACCTAACAAAATATCTAGTAACAAAATTTTTAATTTGTATTCCTTCACCTCACAGCAAAACACCGATCGTACGACGCGCCACAAAATTATGCGCAGCATTTGTCAAGATTTGGGTATAACAAATCAATTGGAATGTACTGCTTTGGAATTTCTAAGAAAACATCGTTGTGAGTTCTCCACAGACATAGCCTTACCTGAAGATTTTCCCAAGCCACCAACCAAAACAATGACAGATTTTTAAAAACGCTTATATTTTAATATGATGTTTTTTTATAAATGCAGTTTTTTATTAAAAAAATCTTTTGTAATGTAATCAAATCTCTTTCCCTTTTTTCTTTTGAAACTCTCTCCTCGCTTAGGCACCTAACGAACACTGCGTCACAAATTGTTTGGCCAGTGAACATTCGGCACTCTCTGTCCAACGGTTAGCTGGACAATTTTTAAAGTATTCCATATACGTGCAACCCAACAGCATTCCAGCAAATGGACTGCAACCCCTTTGCAGAATACTACGACCCATTGGCAGTTGTTTAAATGCCTGCAATTTTCTCTCCGTATTGGGCTGACATTTGCGGAACGCTTCCAACATTACATTAGCATATTCGGAATCATTTGAGAATTTCATTTGTAAATCTGTACGTATGGCATTTAGATCGATACTATCAGCTTTTGTCATATATTTCGATTCAGTTAGAATACACTGGGCTAAACACTGTAAATGGGAAAATTGGAAGATTTCGATTAGGGTCATTATTTTTCGGTTTGTTTACAAACTTACTGTAGCTGTTGCAACACTTGGCTGTGGATCCGACGGCTGACCAGTAATGCCCATACGAAGGGCACATTTTTCTGTAACATCATCTCGACCACCATCTTTACAGCAGGTTGCAGGATCCTGAAAAAATAAATAATTAAAAAAATTCACATTATTATTTTTGCTACTACTATTCAGGTAAAAAGAAACAAATTCTCAGATCAGTATTTACGATTTTCAATGGAAAATAAATCTCAGATCATCAGAGCTAACACTTGTTTTATATAGAAAACACCTAGGGCTGAAATCTTATAAAAAACAAGCAGAGTCTTTACAGACTGAAGATTTTGGGCGCATAAGGATTTTAGTAGGACAAACGCAAAAACCATTCTATGTCATGACCTGTTCCAATTCATTAGTGAGGGTGGGGTGTATTTAAACATTTGTATTCGGTTTGCAGCATCTCTAAATATTTGCCGGATATCCCATAAAGGGTATTATTGATCAGAATACAAAAAAAGATTTATGAAGTCTCTAAATAAAGGTCCGCAACTTTTCATACACTCCACCTAATTGTCATTCACCTGTCTCTCTGTCTGTTGAAATCACGATAGAGCTCGTAATATTTACATTTGTACTACTCATAGGATGTTTGGTATTGAAAATGGAATATATCGGTCCAAGATTTGGTATAGCCCTTATATAACGGTCCCACAAATATTCCGTATTTTGGAATTTTTGCCACGTTTTATTGCAAATCTCCCCGACAAAGCAAATCTCTTTGCCAAAAAAATCGATATATGAACACTTTTTAGGATAGTCCCTATATAACGCTACTTTGGGGACAGCAAAGCCGAATTTTGTATTTTTACATCGTGGGCAGTATTTATTATGTTTTATGCATTTTAAAATATATCTGTAGAAAAATCTCGTATTTATTTTCACCGGAAAAAAAATTACATCGAAAAACTCCTGTAGTTTTTGTAACTCTGCAAGAACCCGGAATTACTGCCAATAACAGCCTTTTCGTTGGGGACATTCGGTTAAAAACATGAACCTATATCGAAATAGTTTTAGAAAAACCTTCAAAATATCGGAAAGCCAAATTACAGCCTATTGGGTTAGAAAACGCTTTGAAAAAGGCGGAGGTACCAAATGGAATGAACGCATTTTCCCTATCTTCGAAATTTGTTTTAGATTGGAAGAAGTATTACGATGTGCATAGTTTGGAACAAATTAATTATTTTCTCGTGACCACAAGCCAGCCAGTGTCGGTTTTTTTTTTTATAACCTCCAACATGAAGTGAAGTGTATATAAAATTAGCCATTCCGTTAGCAACACAACAAAATATTCACCGTAGATTCCATAAAAAATATATGTTCTTGGTCAGAATTAAATTCTGTGTGTTGAAATCACGATAGAGATCGCAATATTTGAGATTGTCCCCGTATAACGGTGCCCTCAAATATTCGGTATTATGGACATTTTTGAGAAGTTTTTCAACCGAATTAGTTGTAATTTGCTGTGTTTGGTTCTAATTGGGTATAAAATGCTTAATATTGGTGCACTTGGTGCACTTCAGTATTTTGGAGTTGTAGACAGCCTTTTTAGCAGATCAGCTGTAATTTAGTTTTTTTGGATTCAATATGGATCAATATTGGTTCACTTTTTAAGGAA
>NW_026879006.1:0-25409 GCF_032173495.1 Musca vetustissima
TACACTATCAACTTCGCGGATCTATATGCTTCGCGAGAAAATATATACGCCATAGAATACAAAGTTTGTAATTTTTCACACAAAAGTCAGGGTCCATTTGACCTGCTAAATAATGACCAATCTTTATCAAAGTCTTCACTGGCCAAAACCCTTCCTACATACAAAATTTCGTGAAGATTGGTCCATAACTGTAGTCTGTATCGTGTTTACAAATTATAATGGACAGACGGACGGACACACATATCTAGATCGACTCAGCTAGTCGAGATAAGAAGATCGGTATACTTAATGGTGGGTCTAGGACCAATATTTCGCGGCGTTACAAACTCTTGGGGCTGCACAAAGCTATAATATATAGGGTATAAAAATCCACGCCTTATATAGCCCTTTGAAAAAATATTCTTTAAAAAATCTACGCCTTATATAGACCTTTGAAAAAATATTCTTTAAAAAATCCACGCCTTATATAGCCCTTTGAAAAAATATTCTTTAAAAAATCCACGCCTTATATAGCCCTTTGAAAAAATATTCTTTAAAAAATCCACGCCTTATATAGCCCTTTGAAAAAATATTCTTTAAAAAATCCACGCCTTATATAGCCCTTTGAAAAAATATTCTTTAAAAAATCCACGCCTTATATAGCCCATTGAAAAAATATTCTTTAAAAAATGCAATCTACGCCTTATATAGCCCTTTGAAAAAATATTCTTTAAAAAATCCACGCCTTATATAGCCCTTTGAAAAAATATTCTTTAAAAAATCCACGCCTTATATAGCCCTTTGAAAAAATATTCTTTAAAAAATCCATGCCTTATAAAGCCCTTTGAAAAAATATTCTTTAAAAAATCCACGCCTTATATAGCCCTTTGAAAAAATATTCTTTAAAAAATCCACGCCTTATATAGCCCTTTGAAAAAATATTTTTTAAAAAATCCACGCCATATAGCCCTTTGAAAAAATATTCTTTAAAAAATCCACGCCTTATATAGCCCTTTGAAAAAATATTCTTTAAAAAATCCACGCCTTATGTAGCCCTTTGAAAAAAAATATTGAATTAAGGGATCCCCACCCATTCTCGACTTTAATTTTCCAAGATTTTCAATGGGCTGGTAAATCAATATAAATGCTTGTGAAGGTTTGTAACTTTGCACATATATATTTGAACATTTAAAAGAGAAGAAAAATAATTTACAAAAAAATTTTGTTATTGTTTTTGGTAATTAAAGAAAAGTCCCTATTTTTGATGGCGGGAATGATAACTCCTCACTGGAACATCGGAATCCGAAAATTCCAACCGTGTTAGAAAGAGTACATATCTGGCTCTCGTATGAACTAGGATTATTGACTTCGCTCTAAAATTAAGAAAATGGCGGACCTTTGAAAAAATATTTTTGAAAAATCGCCGATTTTTGACCCAAATCCAATTTAAAAAATAAGGAAGATCTTCACCGATTGGCTTTATCCTAGTTCATACGATAACTATACACTCACAGAGAAACGTGTAAAAATTTGGAATCGATTGGGTTATTAGTTTTTCAGTTATCGTGCCCGCCATTCGCAAAAGAGAAAACGCGTTTAAAGTTTGAGAAGCCCTCTAGCCGTCACTTGATGCTGACAAAATAAATCGGCTATATCTTCAAGAGTTCTTGAGATTTTCACTTGAAATTTTGTAGGGACATTCTTGAATTAGTGTAGATTCGAATTAAATGAAAAAAATGTTTGACCCCGAGAATGGGGGGGGGGGGTCCCCTTAATCCACGTCTCTTATAGCTTTTGAAAAATATTATAAAAATATTCTTAATAAAATCTACGCCTCTTATAGCCCTTGAAAAATATTAAAAACAATTTTCTTTAAAAAATCCACACCTCTTATAGCCCTTTAAAAAATACACATTAAAATGCCACGCCCTTTTGAATAAATGTTGGTAGGAAAATATATTCTTTAAAAATCCACATTTATGTGGCTTCCAAAAAAAAAAAAAAAAAACCTTGATGGTGGGGTCTTTGATCTAATCCAATTATTGACACCACCAAACTAAATCCACACCATATAATTTTTTTAACAATTTCAAATTCCGAGATTGAATATCTGTATCCTGTCTGTGTGATGCAAATTGTTGTCCATTTCATCATCATCACACCACATCATTGGTGAATGTAATTCCCAATTGTAATTAGATTTATTACATTAATTTGAATAATATCACAAATGGACACACGAGTCCTCAATTATGCATTTGTGTGTGGGTGGGTGTGTGAATGGAGTTTTTTTGTCCGTAATGTTGGCATGTTTTGGTGTTGCTGACGACAATTGGTCATCAACATGGGTTGTGACAGACGTTCAGTCAATTAGTGGTTGTCCGGTTCTCTATTGTCCGTGTAAAGTCGTCGTGTTCATTGTCCATATTTCAAAAAAAAAATATGCAAATGCAAATTTAATACTCATTGCAAAAATTGAAGCTAAGAATGATAATGGTGGTGTTAGTGATGCTGGTAGATTCGAAGGGATTTTTTTTGAAAATACAGTGAATTGAAATTTTTAATAATTAATTTATTTACTTTTGTTAAATATTTTTTTTTTCAATTCCTCTTGAGCATGGATTTTTAAAGAATATTTTTTCAATGCCTGTTATAGACAAGGATTTCCTAAAGAAAAACCAGTAAGGAAAGTAGTAAAGTCGGACGGGGCCGACTATATGATACCCTTCACCACTATGGGTATATTAAACAGGACTATTAACATGAAATTGGATGAAATAAAATATGTGATATTTATCTAAATGTGAGTCTACCTGGATCTATCCATAAAGTATGTAAATCGATTTCAAACAAATATAAATAGGTCATCCGTTGGGCTATGTCTGTACTTTTCGAAAACGCACGAAACATTATATGGGAGCTATATCTAAATCAGGACCGATTTTCATAAAACTTGGCAATAACGTACTTCTAGGCTCAAATTTCCTGCAAATCGAAGGATATATAGGGACTTTGGGGCACCATTTACATGAAATCGGACGAAACTATATATGGGAGCTATATCTAAATCTGGACCGATTTTCTTGAATCTTGGCAGACATCACTCTAGGCTTAATTCAGTACGTTATGCCACTAATTCAGTACGTTTTGCGACTTTGGTGCACCATTTACATGAAATCGGACGAAACTATATATAGGAGCTATATCTGAATCTGGACCGATTTCCACGAAACTTGGCAGACATCATTCTAGGCTCAATTAAGTACGTTATGCCAAATTTCGTGCAAATCGAAGGATATCTAGGGACCTTGGGGCACCACTTACATGAAATTGGACGAAACTATATGGGAGCTATATCTAAATCTGGACCGATTTTCATGAAACTTGGCAGACATCATTCTAGGCTCAATTAAGTACGTTATGCCAAATTTCGTGCAAATCGAAGGATATCTAGGGACCTTGGGGCACCACTTACATGAAATTGGACGAAACTATATGGGAGCTATATCTAAATCTGGACCGATTTTCATGAAACTTGGCAGGTATCATTCTAGGCTCAATTCAGTACGTTATGCCAAATTTCGTGCAAATCGAAAGATATATAGCGACTTTGGGGCACCATTTACATGAAATCGGACGAAACTATATATGGGAGCTATATCTAAATCTGAACCGATTTTTCCCAATTTCAATAGGGTTCGTCCTTGGGCCGAATAAGTGACCTATGCCAAATTTCATCCAATTCGGATCATAAATGCGACCTGTACTTTGTTTACAATTTACATAGAAAGTGATTCTATGCATATTCTCAAAAGGAACCATGTGTCTATCTCGTTTCCTTTTGCCTGTTACAAACATATGCACAAAGACATAATACCCTGTACCACAGTGTGGTGAAGGGTATAAAAATAGACAAGTTATATTATAGGCGTGGATTTAAAAATACTTTTTTTCAACTCCTTTTATAAGCGAGGGGTTTTTAAAGACTATTTTTTCAACCCCGAAAAATACTGTGCCAGGTTTTACTCTTTTGCAACTAGGATAAACCACCATTGACATATAACAACCACATCCCTGGCTGGCAAAGTGATTATGTTGTTCAACTGGATTTAATTTACATAAATCTCATATATCACAAATTAATTTGATGATCAGCAATGTTTTTGGCATTCGGGCAAATATTCCTACACAATTAGTTTTGGAGCGAATAATTTGTATAATGCAAAATAATTTTTATACAGTATGGAGAACAGCATTCGCAGTCATAACTCTTATCTATAAATAAGTGGATTTAGTGCTGAGGATAAAAATTATATAAATTCAATAGAAGTATATTTGAAATAGGGTTATAGAGTATCCCACTACTGACCAAACCCAAGAGATTGTTGGGGAGACCTTACAGAAAACCCTAACCCTTTAAAAATTTTATACATTTTCTATATTTTTTCTTTGAATTTATACTGAGATATGTTTTTAATTGAATTTTAAATTCAATTAAAGAAGCAAAGGTATTACATTTCTTAGGAAAAAAACAACAACAACAGTAACATAATATTGCCCACAGCTATAAAGAATATTGTTTATTCTCATACTCAAGCCATGAATATATCTATGAGAGGTATTTTTAAGAATTTATTTCTATTTATTTCTCTTCCCCGAAAATATTTTGTTTTCAACACCTTTGATGACATATTTCAGATTACTGACAAAAATCAATATTGTTTGGAGTTTCAAGCATACTCAAATTACACACTCTCCACACTTTCTAATAGGCGTATAAATCGGAATGGGATGGAATATTACCCAGTGAATTAAACAATTGTGTTTCAAGGCCGTGTTTTTTAAAATCTTTTCTAGATATGGATTTAAAGAATATTTTTCCAAGACCCAATTTTTTGAAGAATATTTTTTCAAGGTTGGGATTTTTTAAAGAATACTTTTTTATATAGGCGTGGAATTTTTTAAATAATAACTTTTCCAAGACCCAATAAAGACGTGGATTTTTTAAAGAATATTTTTCCAAGACCCAATAAGGCGTGGATTTGTTAAAGAATATTTTTTCAAGGTTGGGATTTTTTAAAGAATACTTTTTTATATAGGCGTGGATTTTTTAAATAATAATTTTTCAAGACCCAATACAGGCGTGGATTTTTTAAAGAATATTTTTCCAAGACCCAATATAGGCGTGGATTTTTTGAAGAATAGTTTTCAAGGTTGGAATTTTTAAAGAATACTTTTTTATATAGGCGTGGATTTTTTTAAATAATAATTTCCCAAGATTTTTTAAATAATAATTTTCCAATACCCAATACAGGCGTGGATTTTTTAAAGAATATTTTTCCAAGACCCAATATAGGCGTGGATTTTTTGAAGAATATGTTTTCAAGGTTGGAATTTTTTAAAGAATACTTTTTTATATAGGCGTGGATTTTTTGAAGAATATGTTTTCAAGGTTGAAATTTTTTAAAGAATACTTTTTTATAAGGCGTGGATTTTTTTAAATAATAATTTTCCAAGACCCAATACAGACGTGGATTTGTTGAAGAATATTTTTCCAAGACCCATTATAGGCGTGGATTTTTTGTAAAATATATTTTTAAGGTTTGGATTTTTTAAAGAATAATTTTTCAAGGCCCATTTTCTTGATGAACATTTTTTCAAAGACCCTTTTCTTTAAGCTTTATTTCAAGACCCAATTTTTTTAAGAAATAGAATATATTTTAACGCCTTTTATAGGCGAGGATATCTTAAAGAATATATTTTCAAGGCCTGTTAGAGGCGCCGATTTTTCATAGAACGGGGGTTCCAAGGCCTGTTATAGGCGAGGATTTTTTAAAGAATACTTTTTAAAAAGGTAATTTTTTAATGAACATTTTTTCAAGGCCCATTTTTTTAAAGAAAAAATTGTAAGGCCCATTTTCTTAAAGAAAATTTTCTCAAGGACCATTTTCTTAAAGAAAATTTTTTGGAAGCGTGGGTTTTTTAAAGAATATTTTTAATGACACAATTTTTTTACATGTTTCAAGACTCAATATAGCCATGGTTATTATACCCTACATAACTATGTTGTCAGGGTATTATAGCTTTGTGCAGCCCCAAGAGTTTGTAACGCCGCGAAATATTGGTCCTAGACCAACCTTTAAGTATACCGATCATCATATCTCGGCTAGCTGAGTCGATCTAGACATGTGTGTCCGTCCGTCTATTATAACTTGTAAACACGATACAGGCCACAGTTATTGGCCAATCATCACGAAATTTTGCATGTAGGATGGGTTCTGCCCAATAAATACCCCTATTGTTTTTGGTAAATATCGGTTAATATTTAGGGAATGAATTGAACCAAAAACTTTATTTTTGTCTGATTTTATCGTCGCTCCAGAGGCGGCAATTATGGCCCAAACTTGGCGAATTTTTACATGGCGAAGGGGATCGGGCCAAAGAATAAGCATGCCTGTTTTGGTAAAGATTGGTCAATATTTAGCGGGTCAAATGGACCCTGAATTTTGTTTGAAAAATGACAAAATTTGTATTCTACAGCGTATTTATTTACCCCTGAAGGACATAGACCCGAGAAGTTGATAGTATGTCCAAAAAGAGTTGTTGACCTTTAAATTGATGCCAATTATATTATTGTATGTACTCGGATGTGGGAGATACACTTAAATATTTACAGGTGCTTACGTATTTATATATTATATAGTAACCTATTGCCTAACTAGGGGGCGGAAATAAAGCGCTGATCGCTTTGAAATTTTCTAAGAGGATCCTTGAACGGTCAAGGACAACGCCGATAATTTTCGCTGATAATAATATTGGCATGAACTGGATCGAAAACTTAATTTTTTTTTTTTTCGAGTCGATCTATATGCCACAGTTGAAAGCCGAACATAACAACACAACCCACGGTGAAGGGAATCTGGACAAGTAATTAGAAGGACTGAATATTAGTAATATTTGTTGTTGAAATCTAGTCGGTCATGAGGGTGCAAATATCGCGAAATATTGCCCAAGTTCAGAATGTATTACCACAGAAAGTTAGAGTTCCGTGGAAGGGTATCATATGGTCGGCCCCGTCCGACTATACTGGTTTAAAGAATATTTTTTCAAAATCTAATAGCGGCGTTGATTTTTTAAAGAACGGGTTTTCCAAGGCCTGTTATGGGCGTGGATTTTATAAGGAATATTTTTCAGCCTCGTTACAGACTTGGATTTTTTTAAGAATATTTTTCAATTTTCAAATTCACTTTCCCCAAAAATGTTCACTGGGTTCTTCCCAAATAACTGTAACAAAAATCCAAGAATTATCCTCTACATTTCATCCTCCATGGTGAATGGCCCATGTTTCCTTTTTAATTCACATTTAATGTAAAGTTACATCTATTACTGAAATCCCTCATCTAACAAACGTTCAAGGGCACAGATGCACGCACACACACAATCAGACCGACAAATCTTAGTAGCTTCGGTCATTTGCAACAAACAAACCATGGACGATGGAGGACAACTCATCTCCCCAAGAGTTAAATCATTGCCAGTAACTGGAGTAACTGAGCAATGATTGCCAACACCGAAATGAAACCGAATGACTCAATAAGTGAGTTACATGCTGTTAACCGAAATGTAAACACCACAGAACTCAACATTCCGATAAAAGTCCACACTTGGACATGGTGCCTGGTGTCCTGGAGATAGACAAGGATGCAGAGAGAGTGGGGGATATCTAGTTTTTAAATGCTCTTAATGAAAATATGACAACTTTTCTGCAACATTTTTTTGTTTGTTGTTTTCGGGAAGTACTTTCAAGGACCCCCAATCAAAATCATAAAAGGGATTGTGATCGACCATGTCACATGTCCTTTGCTACCCATTCAATGTAAAAGTCAAAAATTACCAATACTAAGTATGACCAAGACCGGCGACGACGACAACAACTACGACCATGAAGTGAAAAGAGCAGGCGTTCCAGACTTACCATTTTACACCAATACAAACAGCCGCTATCAGGTGAGATGTACGTTCGTATGTCGGAATGTGATATGAGTGTGGTAGTTAAGTTGAGTGTTTGGCAACTACGAGGAGGACGACTACCATGTTACGAAAATGAAGAGTCAGAAGCATTTTCCGGTTTTGAAAATTGTTCATTACGGTGCTTCATATCCGGTTGCAAAAATTAGAAAGTTTACACCAAACACTCACTGCCTTGGTCGGCTAGCCGGTTGACAAGCAACAAACGGCAGCACTCACACACAAATACACACATATTTTGTAGAATTTGCACACGCCCAAACGCACCCATTCTGCTAGGCAAACCAAAAAGGCATTCATTCGTACGTTTGTCTGTTGATGTGTTGATGCAATTTTTGGAAATAATTTAAAAAGGTTGTCGATGGAAATGGCTCTGGTATTGCTAACGGAAGATGCAAATATTGGAAATTTACTTTTTATATCCCCCAAGAAATGTTTGCTTAAGCCGACATTTGGAATGAATATTTTAAAATTTAAGTAAAGGAATAAAAGAAGTAAATATTTTAAGGACATTTTTCAGTTATCATCTGAGAGGATTTGTAAAGACATTTTTCAAAAATAAAGAGGGATTTTAAAATATGGATTTTTATTATTATTTTGTGAAGTTTTAACAGAGTTGTAGAGTTGTAACCGGGGATCTAAAAAGACTTATCTCATCGAGCATCAGAGTTTTTTATGGGTCCTTAAATATTTTTTGAAATATCTGCGCTTATTGTAGGCCCCAGAAAATATTCCTTAAACAAATGCCCCGGAAAATATTTTTTTTATAAAATGAACGCTTTAACAAATCCGAACTTATTGCAGGCCCAGAACATATTCTTTAAATTATTCTCGCTTATCGGCGGCCCTTAAAAAATCCACAGTTCCTTTAGGTCTCTGAAAAATATTCTATGAAGATGCTACGCTTGCTATAGATCCCTGAAAATATTCTATAAAAATCCTCGCTTGTTGTAGACCCTCAAAATATTATTTTAAAATTTCACGCTTGTTGTAGAGCCCCGAAAGTATACTTTAAGAAGCAGAGCATTTTATTCAATTCACCTCCTTGCGTCGGTCGGGACCTTTTTATAGGGGCTATGTTATTTTAACGTTCACCAAATTTAACCAAACCTACTTTAAATCTGATGAAGGGGTTTATAGGGAAACCTATTCTGGCATCTCTCCACACATGGCTATCTTTTTGATAAAAACATAAAATTATTTCATAAAAACTGTGTAAAATTCCGTAGACCTCCGCAAACCATAGACTGAGGGTATATATCTGTCGGCACACAATCTTTACGTGTTAATAATAATAATAATAGTTTCCAAGGCCACAATGGGCGTGGATTTTTTTAACGAATTTTATAGGCCTACTTTAAATATAAATATTTATTCTATACCCTTCACCACACTGTGGTACAGGGTATTATGTCTTTGTGCATATGTTTGTAACAGGCAAAAGGAAACGAGATAGAAACATGGTTCCTTTCGAGAATATGCATAGAATCACTTTTTAAGTTGATTTATGCATGTCCGTCCGTCTGTATATGTTAAATTGTAAACAAAGTACAGGTCGTGTTTTAATTCGAATTGGATGAAATTTGGCATAGCTCATTTATTTGGCCTAAGGAGGAACCCTATTGAAATTGGCAAAATCGTCCGATTTAATGTAAAATGTGCATCAATGTAGCTATATAGCTAAAGTAGCTACACGATTTGCAATTTGGAATGGAGTACTAAATTAAGTCTAGAGTGATGTGTGTCCCATATGCTCCCATATATATTTTCGTCCGATTTTAGGTAAAAATTGCACCAATGTCTCTACATATCCTTCAATTTGCACAAAATTTGGCATAGCGTACTGAATTAAGTCTAGAAAGATGTGTGTTAAATTTCGTGAAAATCGGTTCAGATTTAGATATAGCTCCCATACACATTTTCGTCCGATTTTAGCTAAATAGTGCCCCAAAGTCCCTGTATATCCTTCGATTTGCACGAAATTTGTCTTAGCGTAATGAATTGAGTCTAGAATGATGACATGTAGGTTTCGTGAAAATCGGGCCAGATTTAGATATAGCTCCCAGATATATTTTCGTCCGATTTTAGCCAAATAGTGCACCAAAGTCTTTTTATATCCTTTGATTTGCACGGAATTTAGCATAGCGTAACGAATTGATTCTAGAATGATGACTGGTAAGTTTCAGGAAAATCGGTTCAGATTTCGATATAGCTCCCATATATATTTTCGTCCAATTTTGTGTAAGTGGTGCACCAAAGTCCCTATATAACTTTCGATTTGCACGAAATTTGCGTACTGAATTGAGTCTAGAATGATGTGTGGTGAGTTTCAAAAATATTGGTTCAGATTTCGATATAGCTTCCACATATACATATATATTCGACCGATTTTACATAAATGGTGCACCAAATCCTAATGTTTGTTCGATTAACACGAAATTTTGCGCAACGTATCAAATTAAGAATTGAATGACGTTATTGCGTTTTGTTGTCATAGCTTCCACATGTATTTCGAACGGGTGTCTGATTGAAATTAGATTCTTAACAGTGCGGCGTACCGAATAGCTATATAAATATGTTTGTCCCATTGTACAGAAAGGACCCTAAATTTGCCCGAATGAAACTAAATTTAGCATAGGTTTCAGAATGGCATATGCACGAATTGATGTTAGTTGGTTCACATATAGATAAATATCACATATTTAAGTTCGTTTAATTTCATGTCAATGTTCCTTGGAAAAGGTGACGTCTGTTAGGATGCATATGTAGACTATACCACAGTGGTGAAGGATATCATATAGTCGGCCCAGTCCGACTATACTACTTTCCTTACTGGTTTTAATTGATTTCCATTTCCATTGGATTCCACTTTAATTGTCCTCTAAAGATTATATATCTGTTCTATCTACAGGGTATTGTGTATATTAGCATGTCTTGTATGTATCTAAAGTGGTGAAGGGTATCATATAGTTGGCCCGTCCGACTATTCAGCTTTCCTTACTGGTTTTCCTATGCATTTGCTGGTATGTGTACTCTATCCCGTCGATCGGTCATTCATCTTTTACAGACATATGCTGAAATTAAGTATGCGATGAACCGATTTCAATCAATCCAAACACATGATAAACAAAGTAATATGTAAAACTGACTCGATATAAATAAAATTTGGCATACGCCATTTGGTATTAGAATGCTGTTCAAAATTTCGTGTCAATCGAGCACACATATGTACACCAATTTCATTAAATAGATGAAAACATATAGGGCAGCTATATCTTAATGTTGGCCTAGATTGTGTATGGGTTGAATTTCCGCACACAAATTTTGTATGTAGGTCCAAGATTTGACTTAGCCCCCACAAAAAGTTCTCGCCCCATAAGATATTTTGAAGGTCTTAGTCCCATTTTCCCACCAACTTGGCAATCCGAATTCTGGGAGATTGAAAAACATATTTGCGGAAAATATTTAATATCGGCCCATATTTGGACTTAGCCTCCATATAAATGTCCCGCCAAATTTTCTGTATGTTATAGCCGCATTTTCCCACCAATGGGCAATAATTCGGTATACTAGGATATTGGAAGGTGAGCATTTGTTTCAGAAAATGTTCGATATAAAGCCAGTGACATATCACCAATATACAAGTCCCACCTTAGTTTTGGAAAATGTTGAATTGTCTTTAGTGTAGGTTTCCATATTTATGACCACAAATTGGGATTAAGATAAATATACATATATTTGAATAATATTATATTATTTTTTTATAAAAAATATCTTTTATTTAAAACAATAAAATACTTTTTTCCTTTTTTTGTTAAAATTATGTATGTTGTTTTATTTCCTTCAGTTAAGTCATATGCAATTTCATTACGCCTAAAAATATGTTTTGAAATTTAATTATATTCAAAATAAAAGGGTAACACTGGCAACTACCTGTTAATAGCGCCATATATTGAAAGGCATGATATAAACTTGGAATATATTGTATTTTTTTTTTTTTTTTAAATTACTAAGTGATTATTAAAAAAAAAAATGAAATTAATAGCAACAATTTAATTATTTTTGACGTACGTGTTTCGAACAAATATAAGCGATTTATAGTGATCAAATAATCCTAGATAAGACTTAAATATCCAAAGTTCTAAACTCACACTGAAAAAAAATATTTTCAACGCCTCTCTAGTCCCTGAGAAACATTGGGTCCAAAACCCATAGTTCCAAAACCCCCGTCGAACTATGGGTTTTGGACCCAATGTTTCTTTGGATCAAATCCGTTTCGGACATTATACAAATGTCCGTCTGGCTAGTGTGCATGTATAGGGCAACGCTGCAGACAGTGGCAACACGTAATGCGATGTTGAATTATCGGGAGAAAAGGAGAGAGGAGTCAGAATGAAGTCCGGGAATTTTACCAACAAGTAAAACACCAAACTGAAGGCTTTGGTGGAGACACATCTTCCAGTAGAGATGAAGAAGGAAACCCTGTGACAGATACCGACAGCGTGTTGAGGATCTGGAAGGAGCATTTTGAAAAGCTTCTGGTATCAAATAGTGGCGGTTAAGAAGATACCCCAGAACCAGTAGCTAGAGGCTAGAGGAATGAATGTCCAATGATTGGAAACTCAGCATCCTGTGTCTCGTGCACAACAAAGGAGACAAGACGAATGTGGCAACTATAGAGGAATCAGTCTTCTTCGCATATAAAGTGATATTCAGTGTGCTGTGTGAACGACTGAAGCCAATGGTCAAAGACATTATTGGACCATACCAATGCGGTTTCAGACCTGGCCAACATTGACCAGATTTAAACTCTGCGCCAAATCCTGGAAAAGACTCATGAAAAACACGAAAATCGTTTTGACATCCTGCTGGAAAAGTTCATACGAGACGCAAAGGTGAACAGAAATGGCACTCTCCACACCAAACAACACGTGTTACTCGCCTAATGGGTCGAACATTGCGAGTGGTAACAGCCACCTTTGAACAAAGTGAGGAGTCTGCCAAAGTGGATCTGATAGTAAATGGCGAGAAGACTATAGTGATGGTAACAACGCGGAAAACGTCCAGTAGACACGGACCAACTGTGGAACTGGAGAACTACAGCTTTGGGGTAGTTAAAGATTTCATATACCTTACCACCATAAATAAATCTAATGACATCAGTTTTGAAATTTGGAGAAGGATAGTGATGGCCAATAGATGCTACTATGGTCTACGTAAGCAGTTTAGAAATAAGGCCACCTCCCGCCAGACCAAACTCACACTATACAAGACGCTGATACTAACCGTGCTGTTATATGGATCTGAAGCATGGTTACTTGCGCAAGCAGATGAGGCTGCTCTTTGCGTGTTTGAGAGAAAAATTCTCCGAAAGATCTACGGGCCGATCTCCATCGACGGTGAATATCGGCGTCGAATGAACCACGAGCTTTACAATCTATACACGGACTGGATGGGAAATGGGAACGGAATATTCAATTTCAGCTAAACTTTATACATCGTAATATGTTTACCTTACACAGATCAAGTTTGAAAGTGGAACTCGTCGGTCCTCTCCCTCACAAAGGGTAAACATTTTAAAAATATCTAAATTTAATTTAAAGCGAATTGAAACCCCGATTAAATTCATTGTTTGCACATCGTAATGTTTTACCAATTAATCCGAAGATGTTGTGTATAGGGCAGCCTCTTCTGGAACCTTTTATACGAAGAATAATAAAACTTGTTTATAATTCCGTAGACCTTCACAAAACACAGAATATATATGTTATATATGTCAGTCGGCAACACCGACTGATACTTTTATAACTGTTTTTGACATATTTTCCCACACTGGACACTATTAATGTCTTGAGTGATCAAATGCCACAATACTTTTTGAATAAAAGTTCCACACTTTACACTTTCTATTCACAATTATATTTTTCTTACACAATTGTCATGTTGTTTAGATCACGTTATATGCAGGTTTCGTCGACAACGAACTAATGTCAAATAGCATTAAATACAGACCGCTGTTTGCGAAACCCGAAGTCAACGTGTCACCAAAAATCACTCTGTTTGTTATTTTCACATAATGAACACATAATTCACTTTCACAATAAACAGTTCATTTTTCACTTTCACCATTTATTTATTTTTTATCCGGCAAAAAATTTTCGGACAATTTGTCAGATTTGCAACTTGCAGTTTTCGTTCATTGTTTGCATTTAACACAGGGTGGTTTAACTTTCGACGAGTGATAGTATAATTGACTTTATAATAATAAATATAAATATATATATATACAAATATAACAAAAAGTATGGTGGTATTGTCATAGTTTTTATATCTTTTTTTTTAAATCGAACAAAAATTCGGAAAATGATTGTGATAAGTAAAGCGACTTACCTGGTGCACAAAATTTTAATAGGAAGATTTCCGCTGATACCCAATGCTAACATAAAAATATATTTTTATCAGTATGGCAACTCTGTAGATCATTTATATTTCCACTGTAAACAAATGAAATTACCAAAATGCGAAATAAAGTAGTAATAATTTAGGAAATTCTTCAACACAACTCCGCAGATATTCAGGAACCCTCTGGATGTGTAATGCAGTGTGTGCTGAGGAGAAAAAGAAAAAATGCACACACGCCAAAAGCAATAAAAATAATTGACATCTAAGGACTTAACAACCGTCTTGTTTTTTTGTTGGTTAGTCTCCGGGCCACTAAATTGAAAACCAAGCTCACTTACACTTTCATCAAATACCATTTGAGTGAATGAGTGTGCATGTATGTGTGTTCCATGTTTTCCCAAAAAAATACACACAAACCTTTAAAATGTCCCCTTTTGTTTGGGTTCCATGGTGGTGGTCCTTTCTGCTGCATCTGATGTTCATGTTCATGGTTTTTGTGTTTTGACGCTTGTCTCCGTAGTTGAAATAGTGTGACAATGATGTACAAGTGTGTGTGGGTGTGTGTGTCTGTGTAGGATTTGTTTGTATGATCTTACCACATCCTTCATGACTTGTGGTTATTGCGGTGCCAACAATGGAAAATTGTCATCATAACTTAATTTCACAATTTTGTTGTCTGCTGCATGCGAGCAAAAGTGAAATGTTGTGTGATAACCCAAAAGGGAACCCCTCTCCATCAAACAGAGGGCCTTTCTGATGGTGAGGATGATAATAACTTATGTGAGACGGAGCAGTTTACCTGAGATGTAAGGAGGTATTTTCAAGAATATTTAGTTATAGAGCTATTATAGGCATGGATTTTTAAAGAATATTTTAAGGATTGTTATAGGTGTGGACTTAAAAAAAAATCCATAGGCGTGGATTAAAAAAAATGTTCATATCCATTATAGACGTGGATTTATGCAAGACTATTTTTTAAGACGGTTTATAGGCGTGGATTTGTTAAAGAATATATTTTCTATACCTTTCATATTTTTAAGACATCTATTTGTTAAAGAATATTTGTTCAAGGTCTTCTAAAGGCGTGGATTTTTTAAAGAATATTTCTGCAAAGCCTATAGGAGGCGCGGATTTTTTAAAGAACATTTCTCCAAGGTCTTTAGGAGGCGTGGATTTTTTGAAGAACATTTCTCCAAGGTCTTTAGGAGGCGTGGATCTTTTATAGAAAATGTTTGCAACGACCTATAGAAGGCGTGGATAGTTTCATCGGATTTTTTATAGAAAATGTTTGCAAAGACCTATAGAAGGCGTGGATAGTTTCATCGGATTTTTTATAGAAAATGTTTGCAAAGACCTATAGAAGGCGTGGATAGTTTCATCGGATTTTTAATAGAAAATGTTTGCAAAGACCTATAGAAGGCGTGGATAGTTTCATCGGATTTTTAATAGAAAATGTTTGCAAAGACCTATAGAAGGCGTGGATAGTTTCATCGGATTTTTAATAGAAAATGTTTGCAAAGACCTATAGAAGGCGTGGATAGTTTCATCGGATTTTTAATAGAAAATGTTTGCAAAGACCTATAGAAGGCGTGGATAGTTTCATAGGATTTTTTGTGAATGCTACAACAAACTCCCAATATTTGTCCGATTGGGACAAATTTTTGCGCAGAGTACTGAATTAGTTCCAGACTGATGTCTGCGAAGTTTTGTTAAAATCGGTTCAGATTTAGATATAGCTCCCATATATAATTTCGTCCGATTTTTTGTGAATGATGCACAGAACTCCCAATATTTGTCCAATTGAGACAAGATTTTGCACAGAGTATTGAATTAAGTCCAGATTGATGTCTGCGAAGTTTTGTTAAATCGGTTCAGATTTAGATATAGTTCCCATATACAGTTTCGTGTGAATGATACACCACACTCCCAATATTTTTCCGATTGAGTAAAATTATGCATAGCGAATGTAATTGAGGGAAAAAATGATGTGTTATAAGGTTTGTTGAAATCGGTTTAGATTTTTATATAGGTCTTATATATATTTTCGGGGATTTTCTCAATTGGTTCAAATATCTATCTAGATAGCAAATTTAATTTCGCACGATTCCATCTCAATGGTCCTCCAAAGATTCTATGTCTGTTCTATCTACAGGAAATTGTAGATATTAACATCTCTTTTATGTACCCAAAGTGGTGAAGGGTATAATATAGTCGGCACCGTCCGACTTTTGAATTTTCCTTACTGGTTTAAAGAGTATCTTATGGTCGGCCCCGTCCGACTATACGGCTCCGCTCACTGGCTTAAAGAATATTTTCCTAGCCTATCAAAGGTGTGGATTTTTATAGAATATTTTGTAAGACCTAATATAGGCTTGATTTTGTTAAAAAAATATATATTTGCCTAGCCTTTTATAGTCGTGGATTTTTTTTAATTCTCAATTTTTTTTAAGATTTTTTTTTTATTTTCATTTTCAAAATAAATCATTTTCCAAGCCAATTCCAAGTAAATAAAACATATTTTTTCTTTTTGAATTTTATAGCTATTTGTCCAAACCTTAAAATTCCTTAAACTCCTTCTTTTGTGGCTCAAAGTCAACCCCGGTGATGTGAAAAGTTTTACACAACAAGTCCCAAATGTTTTATAGACTTTTGTGGTTTTTTACATTTGTCTTGATAAAATTTATGATAAACATCTGTTTGTTTGTTTCTTTGTTATTGTTAGTGTGGTTTGGTTAGCTGGGAGTGGCAAAGAACAGAACTTTGTTGTGCCAAAAGTGTTTAACCAAGGTGGAAGACCTGAAAAAGTTTCATGGATGTGGTAGAACTTCCGTATGATGACATCGTAATGTATGTAACCACCGCACATACAATATGAAGTCATAAAATAAATGTTCACATTTATTTATTTTTGTTTTTCTTGTTGTATATGTTTATGTGGTATTCACAAGGTGCGTACGAAGGTAGGTGAAAATTAATAGACTTTGTAGTGGTTTAGTGTACATTGTGTGGGTGTGCAAAAAGGAAGTGCAATTGTATTTGGGAAATTGAGAGAAAAAAGTATTATTTCAAAAATCTTTATTAACTACTGAGAATAGTCTTAAAACCTATTGGCTTTCTAAATATAATCAAAATGATTCTGAGCTACTGAACAACATTTTTATGTTTTTGTCTTTTTTGGAAATAAAATTAATACGTTAATTTAGAAAAATAAATAAATAAAATAATGGTGGTATTTTTGAGTTGTTATTCGATTTTTTTAGTTTTTAAGGATATATTCTAGTCCTTTTGCTGGCAAATGCATAGATATAACAAATACAGTTACTTGTTATATTTTTACTTTCCACTTTTTTGTTTTCAGTTCTTATTTTTTTGTTCCGCCAAAGTAAATCACTGCAAGTGTAAAACTTTTGACATTTTTGCCACTTCATATAAACACATCATGAAATGCCATACCACAAAAAAATCGCGGCTTGCTTCCAACACGAAGAACAAAGACAAAGAAATTTAGAGATGGAAAGAAAAAAATGCAAAACTCCATCACAAGGTGATGCCACTGTTGTGAAAGTGATTTCAATTTTCAGTTAGTTTTTTATTGTTATTGTATCATAACGACAAAGCAGAAAAAGTTTACTTTTGAAAAAAGTGACAAATGTTGCGCCAAAGTTTTTTTTTTCAAAAAAAAAGTGTGGAGAAACAAAAACCTGAAATTGAGATTTGTATGCAAAAACACACACATTGAAATCATAATATACGCTGCTTGTCATAGGATTTGTCTGTCCGCCAGTTTTGCACTTCCATTTGTGATTTTTTTACATTTGTATTTGTTTCAGGTATGTGTGTGAGGGTGAAGGTGTTAGTATTTGGTAAACTTAAGTTGCTGGAATCCTTTATGTCTCGTGAGTAAATTGTTTCCATTTTTTGGTAGCTTATTTTTTGTTATTCAGTTGTTTATTTGTATAACACTTTGTCGCTGAATTGCAATGACAAATGTTTATTTTTATTTAGCTTTTTAGGGAAGTTTTTTTTTAAGGAAGTTCTGAATGTGATTTAAAGAATAAATTTAAAAGATTACATTATGAACCATCAGAGCTTTAAGCCTTGATTTTTAAAGAATATTTTGCAAATGACCTTCAGAGCTATAAGCCTGGATTTGTAAGAATATTTTTGTAAGGAGCATCAGAGCATTATACCATCAGAGTTATTTGTGAAGATTTTTTCCCGAGACATAAAGGAAACCCACCTGAATTTTTAAATAATATTTAGGCCTGTTACAGGCGTGGATTTTTAAACAATATTTTATCAAGGCCTTTTTGTAGTAAACGTTGATTTTTTAAAGAATATTTGTAAAGGCCTTTTATAGTCGTGGATTTTTAAAGAATATTTTTACAAGTCTTTTTTTCAAGGCCAATTATAGGCGTGGATTTTTAAAGAATATTTTTACAAGTCTTTTTTTCAAGGCCCCTTTTTTATTGGTCCCTTACTCCCTTTAAAGTATACCGACTGTTGTGATCAATCTCGACTAGCAGAGTCGATCTAGATATGTGTGTCCGTCCGTCTGTCCATTATAATCTGTAAACACTATACAGGCCACAGTCATGGACCAATCATCACGAACACTTGCATGCAGGTTCTGGCCAAGAAAAATTGTTAAGGCCCATTTTCTTAAAGAACATTTTTCTCAAGGCCGATTTTCTTAAAGCGTGGATTTTTTAAAGAATCTTTTTTCAAGACCCCAAATATTGGTCCTAGACCCACATTTAAGTGTACCGATCATCATATCTCGACTAGCTGAATCCATCTAGACATGTGTGTCCGTCCGTCTGTCTGTCCATTATAATTTGTAAACACGATACAGGCCACAGTCATTGACCAATCATCGCGAAATTTTGCATGTAGGATGGGTTCTGGCCAATGAAGACTCCTATTATTTTTGGTAAAGATCGGTTAATATTTAGGGGATGAAATGAAACAAATACTTAATTTTTGTCGGTTTTTCTCGTCGCTTCAGAGGCCGCAATTATGACCCAAAATTCTCGAATTTTTACATGGAGAAGAGGATTGGGCCAAAGAATAAGCATGCATGTTTTGTTAAAGTCAGTGGACCAAATGGACCCTGACTTTTGTGTGAAAAATGACAAAATTTGTATTCTATGGCGTATTTATTTACCCATGAAGGACACATACCCGAGAAATTGACAGTATATCCAAAAAGAGTGGTTGACCTTTAAATTGATACCAATTATATTATTGTATGTACTCGGATGTGGGAGTAACACTTAAATATTTACAGGTCATTACGTATTCATATATTATTTAGTAACCAATACAACAATGGAGGGCGGAAATATAGCGCTGATCGCTTTGAAATTTTCCATGAGGATCCAGGTATGGACAACGCCTATAATTTTCGGTGATGATCAGATAGTCATTTTAGCATGAAGTGGACCGAAAACTTAATTTGTTGTGTTTTTTCGACTTGGTCTATAGGCCGCAATTCAAACCCGAACATCACAACACAACGGTGAAGGGAATCTGGACAAGTACGAGTAATTAAATATCGCGAAATATTGCCCAAGCAAAAAGTTAGCTTTTCGTGGAAAAAACATTGTTTCAATGCCTATTAAAGGCGACCAATATAGATGCGGTTTTTTAAAGAATATTTTTTAAGGCTCAATATAGCAGTGGATTTTTTAGAGAATATCTTTAAGGCCCAATAAAGACGTGGAATTTTTAAAGAATATTTGTTAGGTCCATTATAGATGCCTTCAAGGCCTATTTAAGGTTTATTGAAAGGAATATTTGTTGAAATGCCTATTGTGAGGCGTGAATTTTTCAAAGAACATTTTTTCAAGTCTTATAATTGGCTTGAAAAAGGTTCTTTTTCAGGCTCGTTATTGTTTAAGAATATTTTGTTCAAGTGCTTTTTAGGTCTATAATTGGCGTGCATTTTTTAAAGAATGTATTTCTCAAGGTGGAGTTTTAAAGAATAGAAATATACCTTCTATATATCTACCTTCACTTACCAACGAAATCCATCCATAAATATTTCCCCTTTAATCTAGACACAATCATCAGCAAAGAAGGAAAAATTGAAATCCCAAAATTAATACTACAGATTATAAACATTTCACAAAAAAAGAAAAACAAATATTGCAAAAAATTTACAAAGAGCAATTGAAACTTAATTCCGAAATTGCCAAACTAACCACATTTCATCAAGTATCAATTTAACGCTAATCTATTAGATCGCTGTTTTTTTACTTCGTTCGGTTGCTGAATATCTTTAGCATAATCTTCTGTGGATGTTATGTGGCTAGACAACCATTTCTTTTTTTCATGCTCTCATCCATATGTTGGCTTAATACAAACTGGTATTGTTGCCGTTTCCTCAACTCAAATACCATACGAAGATACACACTCTAATATGTGTGTATGTGTCTTCCCAGCTACTTGAGTCCTTGTTACAAAAAACCAAAAAAAAAAATAAATAAAAAAAATGTTTGGTATTGAAGTTGTCTGTCAACTTGGAAGCTTCCGCACAATTTCATCGAAACACGCATCATTGCCAAAAAACACATACGACAACAAAAAAGCCAAATCGACATTTATTTCTTAGTTACCAGTAAAAAAAATCGAAAGAAAAAAATAAACTTCAAACTACTTGAAAACTTTCTTCACATGTTTTCGAAGTAGCAAGCATATGGAGAACTCGAAAAACACAGAAAAAAACGATAAGAAATTGCTACAATTTCTGTAAACATTATCCTCTACTTAAGAGCGAAAAATCCCGGTAAAACACACACGCTCACATATACTTAGTTGCCATGTAAGACATGTAGTGGTAACCTCACATATATAGATGCTTACAAGGATCCCTCCACATAAGTTTTGGCAACGAACATTCGTTTAGCCTGTTGCATTTTCTGGTAGGTTTTTGTTTCTTTACATATTTTTTTTTTTGAACGATGCTACTTGTGGAAAATTTAACAGTGGTTTGAATTAGGAAATAATAGGGAATTATTAAATTGTTAATAGAAGAAAGGGACTGGGAATCGTATAACGAATGACATCAATCATACGCTCAAGAAAACACTTTTAATTATATTTATCATACGCTCCAAATCCAATGATTATGCCATGGACGATGGAGTTTTAAAAACTTATTAATCACTGAATATCCCTGGATTTTGTGGAATTTTTAAATACTATTTTATCAAGCTGAAACAACGCTTGAAAAATATTCTAGGCCTATTGATTTGATTTGTTAATTAATATTTTCAAGGCCTATCCTATGTTCTATAGGCGTGGATTTTTTAAAGAATATTTGTTCAAGGCCTATCCTATATTCTATAGAGTTGATTTTTATACCCTACACAACTATGTTGTCAGGGTATTATAGCTTTGTGCAGCCCCAAGGGTTTGTAACGCCGCGAAATATTGGTCCTAGACTCACCAGACATGTGTCGATCCAGACATGTGTGTCCGTCCGTCCGTCCATTATAATTTGTAAACACAATACAGAGTACAGTTATGGACCAATCTTCACGAAATTTATCATGTAGGAAGTTTTTTGGCCAATGAAGACCCCTATTGTTTTTGGTAAAGATCGGTTAATATTTAGAGGATAATATGGACCATATATTTAATTTTTTGTCGATTTTTTTGGTCGCTCTAGAGGCCGCAAATATGACATCGAGAAATTTTACATGGAGAAGGGGATTGGGCCAAATAATAAGCATGCCTGCTTTGATAAACATCGGTCATATTTAGCGGGTCAAATTGACCCTGACTTTTGTGTGAAAAATGACAAAATTTGTATTTGTATTGAAGGACAAAGAGCCGAGAAGTTGATAGTATATCCAAGAGGAGCGGTTGACCTTTAAATTGATACCAATTATATTGTCGTATATACTCGGATGTGGGAGTTACACGTACATATTTACAGGTGTTTACGTATTCATATATTATATAGTAACCTATTACCACACTAGAGAGCGGAAATATAGCGCTGATCGCTTGAAAATTTTCCATGAGGTTCATGTTATGGTCAAGGACAACGCCTACAATTATCGTTGAAGATCAGATAATAATGTTGGGATGAAGTGGACCGAAAACCTAATTTTTTGTGTTTTTTCGAGTAGATCTATAGGCCACAATTGAAAGCCGAACATCACAACAACCCACGGGGAAGGGAATGTGGACAAGTAATTAGAAGGGCTGTACTTAATATTAGTAATATTTGTTGACCTCTAGTCGGTCAAGAGGGTGCAAATATCGCGAAATATTGCCCAAGCACAGAACCAAGAACCACAAGAAGTTAGATTTTCGTGGAAGTTGTGTAGGGTATCATATGGTCGGCCCCGTCCGACTATACTGCTCCGCTCACTGGTTTTAAAGAATATTTGTTCAAGGCCTATCCTATATTCGGTAGGCCTGGATTTTGTAAAGAATATTTGTTCAAGGCGTATCCTATATTCTATATACGTGGATTTTGCATAGAATATTTATTCAAGGCCTATTATAAGCGTATATTTTTTAAAGAATATTTATTCAAAACCTATTATAGGCGTGGATTTTTTAAGGAATATTTATTCAAAACCTATTATAGGCGTGGATTTTTTAAAGAATTTTTATTCAAAACCTATTATCTGCTTGTATTTGGTTTCAGCTGCCTTATGAAAGTCCAGAAAATACATTTTCTATAAATGTAAATAAAATAATTCCTTGTTACTAATAAAATATGTCCTTGTTACTCATACCCTCATAGTGTTCAAGGTCCTGGCTCAATTTTCCAAACTGTGTATCATTTTCTCCTTGCAGCAATTTACCATGCCATATATTTTGAGGACCATCGAATCCAAGAGTTCTTTTTATACTTTTTCAATTTAATCCTATATGTTTTTAAACTTCTATGGATATTAGAAGTAAAGAGGTTTTCTTTATGGGTTTTATACATTTTTAGGGATCAATATAAGTTTGAATTTTTATACAGATGTAGATATATCCGCCAGACTGTTAAAATCACTCTAGGGCTAGCAATTTTTAATATAGCTTAATGTTTATTTTTATTTAGAAAATTTTAGTATTCCAAGTTTTAGTTTTCTCATGAGATATTACTTCATATGCTCCACTGTTCATTTCTTTGCTAAATTTTATTGTCATATATATCTCTCTCATTGCATCTTTATCTGGGATAAGTTAAGTTTTTCATTTAGGTAAGGCAAATACAAACCTGCCAGACGAACACATGTGAAACCCATTTGAATAACTTCTTTAACCTAATATAAGTATGGCAAGAAATCCTTTAAATAGTGGCTTTAAATCAGCCAGGAGAAACAGAACAAAACCAAAAAACTAACGATACTCCTTCCTATATTCCTTATCATGTACTGTGTGAGTAATCTCAGAGACACTATGGTTTTACGCTTACAAAAATCTTCAAGAGGATTTCATGGCACCCAAGCAGAAAACATTCATGTTTTTGTTGTTGTTGCTGTTGATCTCCTAAGAAAGGAAAGCAAAAGTAGACACCAGGCACAGACTATTGTTGTGGCTGTGGCTCTAGACTTGATTTGGATTTCCTGTCAAGTGTGTTATTTGGAAATCCTTTTTCTGGTAGTTCTTGTATTTTTTTTTTGTTTGGAGGGATACCAGCTATGCACTAACCCTGAAGTATGAAACAACAACACCTAAAGTGGGATGACTTTTGGGTTATGGGGTTTTGACATGTCTGTCCTGGGATGCTTGTCATCATCTACGTTGTACACATAAATATTATGCCTGCAGTGCATTTTTCAATTTTCTGCTCAACATGCCATGGTGTTGAGGAGACGAAGGTGCCGAAAGTGAGTGAGAATGGAGGCGAAAGAAAATGCACAAGAACAAAAATCTTTAGTGACAGCATGATAAAGTTTATGGCAACTTTTATATGGTTTGTTACCTTTTGCATTCACTTGGAAAGAACACGAAATTGCGAAGCGGCAACATGCAGTTAGATTTTTTGCCTTTCTTTATTGTGATTATAATAATGTGAGTCCTTCTTATTTAGGAGCGGTACCTGTAATATAACCACGTTGGATGCTTTGTTTTTTTGTTTCGCTAAGCTACGCACCTACTAGGATATGTGGGGAGGGGCTAGATTTCTGAACTCCTCAGCATGATTGCATTTTTTTTCCTGTTCCGATGGTCTGTTTTGTTGGGTCTTCGATGTTGTTGTACTTTTTCCTGTTCCATCTTTGACTGCCAAGGTCCATCCTATGTTTTTGTTGGTCTTTTGTTTCTCCTTTTTTCTGCCAAGGTTTCCTTATTTATTTTTTGGTGGCTGCTGCTGAACCTTAACTCTTCCCACTTTGTCTGGGGCCGCTAGATGATGACTTTGCTGACAGTCTAGTGTTTGGATTATTTTTTCTATTTCTTCTGCTGCTTTATTTATTCTTCTCATTCACCTGTTTACCTATGACTTTATTTGCTTTTCTTGTTTAGTGTTAGTTTGGCGGAACAGGATATGCAATTTCTGCGAGACAAACTTCTTTTGGTAAGAAAAAAATTGAGTTCTTAGCATTTCGTTACACTTGGTTTTATAGAGGGCAGCATTTGAGGGCTGGTGGAACTTAAGAAGCCTTCGAATTTGTTGAAGAGGAAAATTCGCTGTTATCTGGTCACCATGGTTAGTGACTTCTTATAGAGTCACGTGTTATATTAGTTAGGGTAAATCATGATTAGGCATCTTGTAGATACGAAAACAAATTATCGATTGGTGGAAATGAAAAGAACACTTATAACTGAGATAATCATAGAAAAATATTTTTCAAGAGAATGGTCGCTTATAAAAGGTATTTAAGAAATCAAGGCCCATAATATTCTTCAAAAATCCGCTTTTGTTATAGACTTTGAGAAAAACGTTACATTAAAACCTATGACTTTAATATGCCTTAAATAGTCCACGCCAATAATAAAAAAATAGCGTCAATCCAATATATAATATATAATTAGCCAGTTCT
>NW_026879007.1:0-25516 GCF_032173495.1 Musca vetustissima
CACCTCTATTCCTACATTTAATATCAAGTTTATTACCATTAATTACTCTTCATACACATAAGCACTATTTTCCGAAATCCACACTTTAGCAAAAACGTACAGGTTCCACATGTAATTCCATTTAGAACTGTTCGAACACCGTCACCTCCACTAAATTTAGTACCAAAAACCCTTTGGTCCTTCTTTCTAACTCTCTGTCAATGACCAACATTCTAAATTTTAGGTTTCCAGCTCTCTCCGTTATCCAAGTTTAGTGAATTTTCTATTCTATACTATTGGTACACATAAATTCGAGTTTCCAAAGTTGTCTCCATAGCTCAATACTACATTTCAACAGTAATCTAAGTTCCAAATCTCAAGATTCAACCAAATCCAAATTGTTTCAAATTTAGTACCATTTAGTAATTCTCATACTCATAGGTAAGAATTTCTAAAACTACATCAATCCATCAATCCTAATCTTACTTCCACCAAAGTCCAAATTGTTCCAAAATAATTAACAATTTCACACTAAACTATGTCAATCTTACACTCCAACAGTAATTTTAATTAAAAAATTCGGGAGTCCAGCTCTATCCGTTCACACATAATCAAGTTGTACGAAATATAGTACTATTTAGTACACATAGGTACTATGCTTCCATATCTCAATTCTATATTCAAACATCAACCATTAGTCCAAATTATGGGTTTCCAGCTCTCTCCGTTCACCCAAATCCATCTAGTGCCGTTTAGTACTTTTCGTACACATAAATACGAGTTTCCAAAGATGTCTCTATAGCTCAATCTTCAACAGAAATCTTATTTCCACATTTCAGGTTTTCAGTTCTATCCTTTCAAGCAAAATCCAAATTGTACTAAATTTAGTACCATATAGCACCTTTCGTACCAATAAGTACGAATTTCATAATCTACCTCAGTCCTACATTCCAACAGTCATTTTAATTCCCAATTTGAAGACTTCAGCTCTGTCTGTTCACCTAAATCCAACCTCCACCAAATTTAGTACCATTTAGTACTTTTCGTACAAATAAGTACGATTTTTTAAAGCTAATTCCGATTATCAAGATTCCATCTCTACACACTCAACTGAATGTAAATAGTACGAAATTTAGTACCATTTTACACTTTGTATACACATAAGTACGAATGTACTTATTTCCGTACATCAACACTACTTCCCAACCAGTATTCCATTTCATATGTCAAGATTCATGCTATATATGTTCAATATATATACAACAGGAAGTAAATTCAGTAAAGTTTAGTACCTTTAGTACACTTATAGGTCGAATTTCCAAAAACCCTTTGCACATCATTCTAACTTTCCATCAGTGACCAACATTCCAAATTTCAGAATTTTAGTTCTTCCCGTTAGCTAATAAAAAGGGTACCATATTTGGTACATTTTAGTACTTTTCGTACCCTTCTACTTCCAACAAAACTTCCTGCATACCACGATCCTACACCCCCATAATGACTGTACACTGTAGTATGAATTTCCAAAACTTCCTACTTAACCCAAACCTTCACTTCACAGAGATCCTAATTCCAAGTTTCAGAATTCCAACGCTATCGGTTCACTCACAATCCAAATTGTACCAAATTTAGCACACAGTAGTATGAATTTCCAAAACCTCCAACTTACCCTAACCCTACAATCCCACAGTGACCCTAAATCCAAGTTTCAGGATTACAACTCTATCGGTTCACTCACAATTCAAATTGTACCAAATTTAGTACACAGTAGTACGAATTTCCAAAACCTCCTACTTAACCCAATCCTACACCACCACAGTGATCCTAACACCAAGTTTCAGGATTCCAACTCTATCTGTTCACCCACAATTAAAATTGTACCACATTTAGTACACAGTAGTACCAATTTCCAAAACATCCTACATACCCCAATCCTACACCCCCACAATGATCCTAAATCCAAGTTTTAGGATTCCAACTCTATTGGTTCACCCTCAATTCAAATTGTACCAAATTAAGTACATAGTAGTACCAATTTCCAAAACTTCCTACAGACCCCAATCCTACACCCTCACAGTGATCCTAAATCCAAGTTTCAGGATTCCAACTCTATCGGTTCACCCCCAATTCAAATTGTACCAAATTTAGTACACAGTACTATGAATTTCCAAAACTTCCTACAGACCCCAATCCTACACCCCCACAGTGATCCTAACACCAAATTTCAGGATTCCAACTCTATCTGTTCGCCCACAATTAAAATTGTACCACATTTAGTACACAGTAGTACCAATTTCCAAAACATCCTACATACCCCAATCCTACACCCCCACAATGATCCTAAATCCAAGTTTTAGGATTCCAACTCTATTGGTTCACCCTCAATTCAAATTGTACCAAATTTAGTACATTGTAGTACCAATTTCCAAAACTTCCTACATACCCCAATTCTACACCCCCACAGTGATCCTAAATCCAAGTTTCAGGATTCCAACTCTATCGGTTCATCCACAATTCAATTTGTACCAAATTTAGTACACTGTAGTACGAATTTCCAAAACTTCCTACATACCCCAATTCTACACCCCCACAGTGATCCTAAATCAAAGTTTCAAGATTCCAACTCTATCGATTCATCCACAATTCAATTTGTACCAAATTTAGCACACTGTAGTACGAATTTCCAAAACTTCCTACAGACCCCAATCCTACACCCTCACAGTGATCCTAAATCCAAGTTTCTGGATTCCAACTCTATCGGTTCACCTACAGTTCAAATTGTACGATATTTAGTACACAGTAGTTCGAATTTCGAAAACGTCCCACTTAACCCAAACTTTCACCCCCAGACTGATCCTAAATCCAAGATTTATGATTCCAACTCTATCGGTTCACCCACAATTCAAATTGTACCAAATTTAGTACACATTAGTAAAAATTTTTAAAACTTCCTACATATCTCGATCTTACACCCCAACAGTTATCCTGACTCCAAATTTCATGATTCTAGCTCTATTGGTTCGTATAAAATTCAAATTGTACCAAATTTAGTACCATTTAGTACCCATGAATATAAATTACTGAAACTGGGTAAAAAAATTCCAAAACTACGTACATTCCCAATCCTACACTCAGATGTCCAACTCCTAATGTTAATTTCAAATTTCAGGATTCCAGCTCGATTTGTATCTCCAAATTAAATTTGTACCAAATATAGTATCATATAGTACTTTTCGTACACATGAGTACACGCTTTCAAAACCATCGCCTTAAATAGACTCTACATCTCATCCCTAAGTCGCATTCCAAATTTCAAGTTTTTAGCTCTATCAATTCACATGCTACGAAATTGTACAAAATTAAGTACATTTTAGTACTTTTCGTACCCTTCTATTTCGAATTTCCAAAAACCCGTTGGTACATCTATCCAACACTCAGCGACCACCAATCCAAATTTCAGAGTTCTAGCTCTACCGGTTCGCCAAATACAAATGGCATCACATTTAGTACTTTTTAGTACTTTTCGTACCGTTCTAGTACGAATTTCCAAAAACGCTTTTGTACATCTTCCTAACTTTACATCAGTGACCCACATTCCAAATTTCAGAATTCTAGCCCTTCCCGTTCGCCTAATACAAAGGGTACCATATTTGGTACATTTTAGTACTTTTCGTACCCTTCTAGTTCGAATTTCCAAAAACCCAGCCTTGTCTCACGCCTACACACCAACACCAACCCACACTCAAAATTTCAAGCTTCTAGCTTTAGCCGTTTCGTCTGGGCGATGATCTGTCAGTCAGTCACTCACTCACTCACTTAACACTAAGCTCTTTTATATATATAGATATATATATATTTATATATTCTTGACAGAATAAAAATCTGTGACGATTTAGCCTTTATTTTAGATATAGCTTCGATATTTTCTTCGGCATTGGTATTACTACTGTGATGTGGGTTATATCGGTCCAGGTTTTGGTACAGCTTACCGAAAAAATTGTAATTTGGCATATCGGATTTTTATACTCTTCACCACACTGTGGTACAGGGTATTATGTCTTTGTGCATATGTTTGTAATAAGCAAAAGGAAACGAGTTATACAAATGGTGCCTTTATAGAATATGCATAGAATCACTTTTTAAGTCGATTTATGCATGTCCGTCCGTCTGTCTGTTCATGTTAAATTGTAAACAAAGTACAGGTCGCATTTATGATCCGAATTGAATGAAATTTGGCATAGGTCACTTATTTGGCCCAAGGACGAACCCTATTAAAATTGGGAAAAATCGGTTCAGATTTAGATATAGCTCCCATATATATTTTCGTCCGATTTAATGTAAATGGTGTACCAATGTCCCTATATATCGTTCGATTTGCACGAAATTTGGCATAGCGTAATGAATTATGTCTAGAATGATGTGTGTTAAGTTTCCTGGAAATCGGTCCAGATTTAGATATAGCTCCCATATATATTTTCGTCCGATTTAAGGTAAATGGTGTACCAATGTCCCTATATATCTTTCAATTTGCACGAAATTTGAGACAGCGTACTAAATTACGTCCAGAATGATGTGTATTAAGTTTCCTGAAAATCGGTTCAGATTTAGATATAGCTCCCATATATATTTTCGTCCGTTTTAAGGTAAATGGTGCACCAAAGTACCTATATATGTTTCGATTTGCACGAAATTTGGCATAGCGCACTGAATTAAGTCTAGAACGATGTGTGTAAAATTTCTTAAAAATCGGTTCAGATTTAGATATAGCTCCCATATATATTTTCATCCGATTTTAGGTAATTAGTGCACCAAAATATCTGAAAATCATTTGATTTGCACGAAATTTGTCATTTAGATATAGCTCACATATATATTTTCGTCCGATTTTATGTAATTGGTGCACCAAAGTCCCTATATATCTTTCGATTTGAACGAATTGTGGTATAGGGTACTGAATTAAGTCTAGAATGATGTTGCTAAGCTTCGTGAAAAGATCCATATCTAGGCCGAGTGACACAACGTACTGATGTAATATAAATTAGTCTCTGGCAAATTTCCTTGAAATCTGTTCAGATATATTATACATATTTTAGGATACATATGTAGAATATACCCAAAGTGGTGAAGGGTATCATATAGTCGGCCCAGTCCGACTTTACTACTTTCCTTACTGGTTGTAGGTTGACATAGATTTACGCAGAAAATTATCAATACAGATTCATATTTTGACTTAGCCCTTATATAAAGATCTCTACTAGTTTTCGGTATTTTGGAGGTTTTAGCCATATTTTCCAATCGTAAAGTTGCTAATTTGCTATTTCGGGGCTTTGAAGGCAGATCTACGTTGCATTCTGAATCCGATGCAAGCTTGTATGTCAAATGAGCCGATTTAGAGTGTTTGGAGTACTTGAGCTGTATGAGCTATATTCAAATTTGGTTTGATTTGAAGGAAAATTGGCATGTCCCAATAGGTACGTTCGATACCCTCCACCATAGGTATACTGACAGATATTTCTCACCCCACGAGGAACAATGTTATACTGTTGAGACTTCTAATGTGGACATATAACGACAATTGTACCAAGGGATTGTTGTAAGGCATAATGTACATGAAAAACAAAATTCAGAAATTTTAAATGGGGATTTTTCCTAAAATCTTAAAAGCCCAAATAATGGTCCGCTATCTTTCCGCTACCACAGTGTGGAGGAGTGGGTGAGAAGCACGAGTTCTACCGTAACAAATTTCCGGGATTTGGTCTAAGACTAGCTTTATCGTATTTTCCCGACTTGGTCCCCTGCGGCTGTTGTCTAATTTTAAATGGTATTACATTAACTTAGGCCGGCCGATCATATGATACCTTTTACATCTACAATTAAACTCTACATTCCCAGAATGGGTAATGTTTCGTGATATTTGCATCCTCTTGATCGATTCGATATCATCGGACCATATAATACCATAATGAGCCATATATAGAACCCGGTCATTGTTAAATGTCTGCCTGTCTTTATACTATGAGAAAATTATACCAAATTATAGCTTTTTAGGGTAAAAATTATGCCTAGGACCTTAAAATATCTAAAATGAAGCATACACGCTATTGCGAGTGTGTGGAAACTGAACCTATATTGAGTACTAGCATATGCCCGCAACTTCGTTAGCGAATGTAGGAAATATTTAAACATGTATTAACATAACACAAATTGTACCAAATTTAGTACACAGTAGTGCGAATATCCACAATTTCCTAAATTTCCCAATCCTACACACCGACAGTGATTCTAAACCCAAGTTTCAGGATTCCATCTTCATAGGTTCACCCACAATTCAAATTGTACCAAATTTTGTACACAGTAGTACCAATTCCAAAACTTCCTATATACCCAATCCTACACATCCACAATTATCCTAAATCTAAGTTTCAAAATTCCAACTCTATTGGTTCACCCACAATTTAAATTGTACCAAATTTAGTACACAGTAGTACGAATTTCCAAAACCTCTTTCTTACCCCAAACCAACACCCCCACAGTGATTCTAAATCCAAGTTTTAGAATTCTAAATATATCGGTTCACCCACAATTCAAATTGTACCAAATTTAGTACACAGTAGTACTTAGTTCCAAAACCTCCTTCCTACCCCAAACCTACATAGCACAGTGATCCTAAAAAGTTCATGATTTCAACCCTATCTCTTCACCCACAAATTAAATTTAACCAAATTTAGTACACATTAGTACAAATATCTAAAACTTCCTACATATTTTAATCTAATCCTGACTCCAAATTTCATGATTCTAGCTCTATTGTACCAAATTTAGTACCATTTAGCACCCATATGAATTAATTTGTTAAACTGAATCCTAAATCCCTTCAATTATCGGTTCACCCAAATCCAAATTATACGAATTATAGTACGATTTAGTACATTTCGTACACATAAGTAAAACATTTTCAAAACTACGTACATATCCCAATCCTACACTGCGACGGTAATGTCGAGCTGGAATGTCAATTTCCAGGATTCCATATCAAATTTGTACCATATATTACTTTTCATACATATGAGTACACGCTTTCCAAACTCTCATATCTCTCCTACTTCTCAACAATAATTTGTACTCCAAATATCAAGTTATTAGGTCAATCTATTCACTCGCTACGAAATTGTACCAAATTTAGTACATTTAGCTACTTTTTGGATACTTATTTCCAAAAAGCCCTTTGCTACATCTATTCTACACTCCATCAGTGACCCTCAATCCAAATTTCAGATTTCTAGCTCTACTGTTTCGCCAAATACAAATGATACCATATTTAGTACTTTTCGTACGGTTCTAGTACGAATTTCAAAAAACCCAGCCTTATTTGTCACATTTGGACCACGACACTCACCTAAAATGTAAAGATTTTAGCTTTAGCCGTTTCGTCTGGATTGATGAATCGTTAAATCAGTCAGTCCGTCAGTCAGTCATTCAGTCAATCACTTTACACTTTTATTAGTATATATTAAATTTGTACCAAATATAGTACCATATAGTACTTTTCGTGCACATGAGTACACGCTTTCAAAACCATATCCCTGTAAATAGACTCTACATCTCAACCCTAATTCGCATTCCCCATTTCAAATTTTTAGCTCTATCCATTCACATGCTACGAATTTGTACCAAATTAAGTAAATTTTAGTACTTTTCGGATAGTTATAGTTCGAATTTCCAAAAACACTTTGCTACACCTATCCTACATTCCATCAGCGACCACCAATCCAAATTTCAGAGTTATAGCTTTACCGGTTCGCCAAATACAAATAGTATCACATTTAGTACTTTTCGTACCGTTCTAGTACGAATTTCCAAAAACCCAGCCTTATCAGTCACCTTTGGACCAAGAGTGACCCTCACCCCAAATTTCAAGGTTCTAGCTTCAGCCGTTTCGTCTGGGCGTTGATGAATCCTTAAATCAGTCAGTCAGTTAAGGGGACCCCCCATTCTCGGGGTCAATTTTTTTTTGATTTAATTCGAATCTACACTAATTCAAGAATGTCCCTACAAAATTTCAGATGAAAATCTCTAGAAAGGGCTTAAAGGGCTCCTCAAACTTTAAAAGCGTTTTTCTCTTTTGCGAATGGCGGGCACGATAACTCAAAAACTAATAACCCAATCGATTCCAAATTTTTACACGTTTCTCTGTGAGTGTATAGCTATCGTATGAACTAGGATAAAGCCAATCGGTAAAGATCTTCCTTATTTTTTAACTTGGTTTTTGGTCAAAAATAACGATTTTCCAAAAAATATATTTTCAAAGGTCCGCCATTTTGTTAATGTTAGAGCGAAGTCAATAATCCTAGTTCATACGAGAGATTTCAAATATATTTGTGCAAAGTTACAAACCTTAACAAGCATTGGCATTGATTTACCAGCCCTTTGAAAATCTTGAAAAATTAAAATCGTGAAATTTTGGGGGGGGGGGGGGGGGGGTTCCCTTAATCACTTTACTCTTTTATTAGTATAGATTTCCCGCAATTAAGTTTGCTGGCGTTTGTTATCATTCATGTATGCGACCCAAATTTTTTTTAGATTATACGGAATTCCTAAAGATACCCCGAGCCTTTTTCGACTTTTACATGAGATGAATCATAAGAATAAAGATGTAATAGGGTATCAACGAGTCGACTATATTCATTCAACCAACCACTGTTTACATGTTTACGCTTTGTTTATAAAAAAAAAACTTGTAGTTATTTTTTATTATCCGCTGTATTGCTTTAAACACAATTAAATTATTTTAAACAATTATAGTGATAGACAAACCATCCATCCATCCATTCATCCGTCCGTCCATCCATCCATCTATCCAATTATGCATAAGTACTTGATGAATAATTGATTTTCAGTTGTTTTTTTTTTTTCTAACCAAGAAGGGAGGCTACTATCACACAACTCGACACACAAAAATTGTCTGGCTGAGTGAGTGACAGCAGTACTTGGAAATATTGAAATTAATTATTTCGACGTATTATTGAAAAATTACAATGTTATGTGGTTAGGGGTTCATCAATAATTTATTGATTTTTTTTGTTGTCAGATTTTTTTACATTAATTTACTTTTTTTGTTTTTTGTAAATGTAAACATTTTTTTATTATATGTAAAATTCTATTATCATTAAATAAATTGATGTTTGGTTTAAAGAAGATGAAAGAAAAAAAAAACATATGTATGTAAATATGTACAAAGGTACTTATTTATCTCAAAAGAAATATTGTAAACATATTTTCTCATTAATTTCAATAAAAAATGAAATGAACTCTGAAATAAACTACTTTTACTTCAAAGCTCATCGATTTTCATTTCCCACACATTTTGTATTGACATTTCAGCCTCTGTAGCAGCAGCATCAGCAAATGCAAAAACAAATGCTAAAAGTTTCAATTGAAACTTTTGGGATTCATGAAACATCGAATAACTTGAAAAGAAATGGCCAAACTGCAAAACAACAACCAAAAAGGCGAACAACTCTCGACTTGTCTTCCAAGAGTGTTGTTTTAACAAAACACACATTTTATAGTCTATTTATTGTGGCAACTGAAATTGAGTTTTGTGACAATTTTTCCACGTTTTTTTTGTCATTTTTTGTTTCTTGGCATTTTATTTTGTTGGTTTTTCTTTCGTTACTTCGTTTCGTTACCTCACCAGGATAGGATACCAGTCAGCACTTGTACAGATGTTGCCAATAGTATTTGCCGGAAATGGTACATTAGAAAAGCTTTGCATGTTGTTCACAGTCACGACTATTGTTATTATTGTTGTTGTATCGGAGTATTACAGCAAATGGCATAACAAGAAAACTAACTTCAATAATAAGTTGTTAGGGGAACAACAATGGAATTACGACGGGAAACCCAAGGAAGCAGAAGTTGGAGAAAATAAAACAATGTTGTAAATCGAATTAAAGCCATTCACAATAGTGGAAAATTTGTGGGGGAGAAGATAGAAACATTGTTAACGGAGATCAGTTCACGAATTTTGAGATGACCTAGACAGCGTGTCAAGGATCTGAAAGGAAAATGTTAAAAAGCTTCTGATATCAAATAGCGGCGGTGAACAAGATACTCAAGAACCAATATACCACCTAACCACCTAGCCAAGATGAGATCAGAAAAGCAATGAATCGGTTGAAGAACCATACAGCAGCAGGTGCCGATGGGGTACCAGCCGAACTATTCCAGCTGATTATACAATGATTTGCACCTCAGGATCCATTCGGCGGTCCTATTCGTGCAGAGGTGTTTTAAAGTCGGAAAGGACCTCTAGGAGCCTTTTAATAGCGAACGAGGAGCGATTATGGTGAAGAACGACGTCTATAATTTTCGATGATGAACAGATGCTTTTTATGGGATTAAATCGATTGAAAGCAATATCATAAGTTTAATACGGGAAAGGGGATCTGGCCAACTAATTAGAATGGCAGTTTGATAATAGTCGATCTATATTTAGCGGGCCAGATTAAACCAGAATTTTGTGTGAAAAATAACAAAATTTGAATCTTATAGGGCAAATGTTCGCTCTGTGCAAAATTAATTCGAAAATATAATTTGAAAAAGATGGAAGGGTAAGACAGAGGAGCCGTTAATCTCTAATAGTTAACAGTTTGCAAATATGACAAAATATTGCCAGGGCTCGGATAAAAATCCGCAGACAGTTAAAGTTCATTGGTAGTTATGGTATGGTACATCGTCGGCTCCGTGTGACTATACTGCTCCGCTGTAGATTTGAAGTAGAAACTCTAACCTATTTCTTCGAAGTAGACCCCAAAAACATTTACAACTTTGCTAGTAAATTACGTTCTCTATTTATACCCTCCTCCTACAGGTGGAGTGTGTATCAAATTTGTCATTCTTTTTGCAACACCTCGAAATATTAACCGGATACCCTACAAAGTATTCATTCGCGATCAGTCCGTCTTTCTGTCTGTCTGTCGTCTCTTGAAATCATGATAGAGCTCTGAAATTTTGCACAGATATTCCGACCGAACCGACTTGGCTATAATTTTATATTTTGGATTATCATTAAATATCACATATCCGTATCAAAATTTATTATTTTATTGAGCCATGTTTAAGGGTAGACCCCATATAATGGTTCTCACTGCATAGCACATTTCTGTAATAATTATACCCTACGCAACTATGTTGTCAAGGTATTATAGCTTTGTACAGCCCCAAGAGTTTGTAACGCCGCGAAATATTGGTCCTAGACCCACCTTTAAGTATACCGATCGTCATATCTCGACTAGTTTAGTCGATCTAGACATGTGTGTCCGTCCGTCTGTCCATTATAATTTGTAAACACGATACAGGACCAATCTTCACGAAATTTTGCATGTAGGGAGGGTTCGGTCCAATGAAGATCGGTTAATATTTAGGGGATGAAATGGACAAAATACTTAATTTTTGTCGGTTTTTCTGGTCGCTCCAGAGGCCACAATTATGGCCCAAACATCGCGAATTTTGCATGGAGAAGGGGATCGGGCCAACGAATAAGCAAGCATGTTTTGATAAAGATCGGTCAATATTTAGCGGGTCAAATCGACCCTGACTTTTGTGTGAAAAATGACAAAATTTGTATTCTATGGCGTATATATTTACACCTGAATGACATAGACCCGAGAAGTTGGTAGAAATTGATACCAAGTATATTGTCATATGTGCTCGGATGTGGGTGTTACTCTTAAATATTTACAGGTGCTTACATATTCAGATATTATTTAGTAAATAAAAATAAAAATGCGACCTGCACTTTGTTCACAAAAATACATGGATGGACGGACATGCATAAATCGAGTCAGAAAGTGATTCTATGTATATTCTAAAAAGGAACCATGGGTCTATCTCGACTTTTTTTCGCCTGTTACAAACATATGTACAAAGACATAATACCCTGTACCACAGTGTGGTGAAGGGTATAAAAATTGAGTATTAACTCATTAACTGCCGAACCACTTGACATAGGCGGACAAATTTTTACCCGAGTATTTACCCAAAAATTGGGTATAAACTAATTAACTGCCGAGCCACTTGACATAGGCAGACAAAATGTTGCTTACATGTTTTTAATGTCAAAGCAAATATTGAAATGGAAATGGAGTCCCCATTATTTTAGAACTATAGTACGTAAATAATGTTCCTGGACATTGTATTATACCAATGGCCGTCCAAAAATGTCTATTACTTCTCCCATTTAATTATATTAGTGTAATACTATTCAAACATTAAAAACAAATATTTTGTGAGTGTTGCAATTTTCTTCCACAAATAGAACATCAGTGCTACTATCGCAACACAATCGCAAATATTTCAAGTATTTGTTGTTCTGTACACGGAACAATACAAAAGTACATTCTCAGAACCTCAAGTAAGATTTTGTGTTCACTACATTCCACTTCAGTGCTGTCCACTTGACTTACATAACCATGGGAATGGACCTTTTTTTCAATAACACAAACTGTAAAGGCATTTCAATGCAACAGTTTCATGTTCTTTGGCCGGAACAAATATTTTGTTCATAGAATCATGGAAGAAGAACGGCATATCATACTTCTTATTGTCAAACCAGCAACAGCAACAACAACCAACATATATCATCAAGTATTGCCTTTACTTTTTGTTTAGTTCTTAGAAAAATATTTTTTCTTAGGAAACATCTTCCTTTGAAAATGAAAACTATTGTTGGTTGTTGTTGTTGACTAAAGTTCTCTGGAGTAGTCGTCATTTGCTCAGGAAATGAAAGAAGTTATGCCCTTTAGTTTTCTAGTTCCTCTACAAATTGTATAATAGTGGAGTAGTTTTGAGGGGAGAACAAAAAAAAATCCATGCAGAATATCAGTTCAATACTATTTTCCCTTAAACAAAAGTAAATATTTATTTTCAAAATTGTCTGAACAGAGATGTTAATATCGTTTTCAAACAATGTTGACTTTATATTATTTTTTTCGGCGGATGTGTAATTGATTTATTGCCTTTTATGTTACGTTTTTGTATAAATTTGAAAGGGGGAATTTATGTTGAAAACTTATGTAGAGATATGGGAAATTACAAAATTCTTTTAAAATTCCATCAAAAAAATTGAAATCTTTTTTGCAAGCACATTCATTATTTTTGGTACATGAGCTAAGAAAAATATGCTAATTCGAAATCTGTTCGCGTTCACAAATTCGGATGTTGCGTACAAAAGTTATAGCGGTTTTAAATCTTGTATTTCAAATATAAAATAAATTAATTCCTATTTATTGTAAAGCGCGAATTTCTTGACCAATGGTTAAACACATGAATGATCTTCGCCCTAAAAAGGCATAAAAACAAAAACTCAAAAATTCAGCTTGAGCCCGGCTGGGATTTGAACCCTGGTTCCCATGGCATCTGTTGGTGTCCGGCGCCTTAGCGTTCAAAGCCACCTCCTTATCTTCCTAAGGTTGCACAATATGCAGTTGCATACCATTGAAGAAAAAATATTGTAGTCTGTATGGAAAAAAAGTCCGTCACTACAAGAAAAATCTGCTCTGAAAAGGAATGTTCTGGTGTGATGCCAAATGTCCGAACCTTGACACGGTTGAATTTAATTCGTAGATGCAATTTCGCAACAATAGTCGACATAAATACAACTTATCAAGTAAAGACATTTGTAAGCCACATTTCCCAATATGCCTGATGAGCCGCTTAACCAACGGCGAAACGCGTCGCATAGTGGTGGGAATGTAGTATCTCTCTGGCTTTCCTTTTCATTGCAACTCCGATCATGTCGGCCGGGCCGAACTTTGGATACCCTCCACCATAGTTATACTGACAGATACATGCAATGAAAATATAGGGAACATACCAAAAAGTGGGCATATACCGATAATTCTACCAACCGATTTATGTAACCCATTATGTACACCAAATACAAACTTCAGCAATTTTTAATGGGGACTGATACTGATAATGTATGGTAGAGTATAAAATCCACAAACTACTGTAATTTAGATTACAAAGTTATATTAGGGGATTGCCTTTTGGTCCTAACCCTATATTGGTTACATAGTGTAGGAAAGAGTGAATATTTGGGGATATCATTATATGAGGGCTATGCCTAATTAATGACCGGTATATACCAATTTTGAACCCAATATTTTAATTGTTTATCTCAATTCTTTTCTTCAGGAGGTATTACTATATCGAGGAGATGCCTAAATGTCTACCGATATATTTCATTATCGTCATATTTGAGTTTTTTTATCACAATATCTTTAGAAGGCGGAATGCTTACAACAGATGGCTAAACAGTCTATGTAGGCTAAAAATTGACTATTCCCCGTAACGACTACCCAACCGCAACACACGGAACAAATCAGATAACTATTTTAATATAAAAAAGGGGGTTATATGGGGACTACCCATAAAAACGGGTGAATAGTAATAATTTTTGGTGGGGAGATTTGTTAACATATACGACTACAAAATACCAAATTTCAGCGAATTCGGTTGAAAAACGCGCTCAAGAACCTCAAAATATCGAAAATTGCGGGTATAAGGGTACCCGCAAATAGGGGCTACCCGAAAAAATTGACCTATATTTATAATTTTTTGTGGAGAGATTTGCTACCCAATAAGAACTCAAATTACTAAATTACAACCAATTCGGTGAAAAAATCCGGTAAAAACCCCTCAAAAACTGGAAATTGGAAGGTACCCTTATATGGGGGCTACCAGATAAAGTGGACATATATTTATAATTTTTAGTGGGGACATTTGGTACCCAATAAGAACCCAATGTACCAAATTTCAGCGAATTCGGTTGAAAACCGCGCTCAAGAACCCTAAAATACCGAAAGTTGGGTGGTACCCTTATATGGGGGCTACCCGAAAAAATTGACCTACATTTATAATTTTTTGTATAGAGATTTGCTACCCAATAAGAACTCAAAGTACCGAATTTCAGCGAATTCGGTCGAAAAATGCGATCAAACCCCCCAAAATACCGCAAAATTGGGCGTACCCTTATATGGGGGGTATCCCAAAATATGGACCTATATTTATAATTTTTTGTGGAGACATTTAGTACTAAATTACAACCAATTTGGTGAAAAAATCCGGTAAAAACCCCTCAAAACTGGAAATTAGAAGGTACCCTTATATGGGGGCTACCAGAAAAAGTGGACCTATATTTATAATTTTTAGTGGGGACATTTGGTACCCAATAAGAACCCAATGTAGCAAATTTCAGCGAATTCGGTTGAAAAACGCGCTCAAGAATCCCAAAATACCGAAAATTTGGGGGTACCCTTATATGGGAGCTATGCCTAAACGTGGACCGATATATCCCATCTTCGAACTTGACCTGCCTGCAGACAAAAGACGACTCTGTGCAATATTTTGGCGATCTCTCTCAACTCGTTTAGAGGCTACAGTGATTACAACAGACGGACAGACAGACGGACATGCTTAGATCGTCATAGAATTTTACGCTGATCAAGAATATATATACGCTGATCAAGAATATCAAGAATATATATACCATACTATGGTGGAGGGTATAAAAAGGGGGTTATATGGGGACTACCCCTAAAAAGGGTGAATATTAATAATTTTTGGTGGGGAGACTTTTTACCATATACGACTACAAAATACCAAATTTCAGCGAATTCGGTTGAAAAGGCGCTCAAGAACCTCAAAATATCGGAAATTGGGGGTGCGCTTATATGGGGGCTACCTGAGAAAATTGACCTATATTTATAATATTTGGTGGAGAGATTTGCTACCCAATAACAACTTAAATTACTAAATAACAGCCAATTCGGTGAAAAAATCCGGTCAAAATCCCCCAAAAACTGGAAATTGGGATGTACCCTTATATGGGGGCTACCAGAAAAATGGACCTATAGAAATGGACCAAATTTCAGCGAATTCGGTTGAAAACCGCGCTCAAGAACCCTAAATTACCCATAATTGGGGGGTACCCTTATATGGGGGCTACCCGAAAAAATTGAATTTTTAGTATAGAATTTTGAATTTTTAGAAGTTCAAAGTACTAAACTTTAGCGAATTCGGTAGAAAAATGCAGATTTTTTTATATGGTTAAGGGAATACGATTTTGCCTTCATCTTCTAAAATATATCTTCTTCAAATTCTTTTCAATGACTGTTAATATCTGTTAAGTATTTTGACTGTATGATTAAAAAGCATACAGTTCGCGTATTCGTTGAAATTAGTTGATGCGCATGCGGTTTTCGTATGAATCTCTTCCAACAATTATGAATTTTTCGTGGTTTCATTTAGCGACCAAAGTGTGCCACTCGATGCGCTTTACTATGCAAAAATAGCTAAAAATGACGCAACGTGCATAAGATTTTTATGCGCATCAGATTTCAGTAATCTCCTACGAAAATACACAAAAAATGAATTGGATAAGAACCGTGGAAGTGCCGCCACAATCAATTTTAGATGAAATACGCATATTATTCACGTATCGATGTATTTTTGACCTTTTTTCACTCAGATTCGCGTATATGATAATAAAAACTTGAATGTATGTAAAAACAATTCGAAGAAAAACTCGAATTAGTTTTTGCAATTTTTCCTACATTTAAGGTATCTATATCAGCCGTTCTATTGAGCGGAATTGAACATGGCGGGGCTCATTAGTTTCCGTACGTAAAAAACTAAAATCACGCGGGGTTCCACGGCTTTTGAATGGACTTTTATCTGAATGCGCGTCCTAATTATAAAAAAATTAAAAAAAAACACCGAAAATCCGGCTTCAAAATGTCAGCAACCGTTTTGGGTGGATGCAGTGATTATATCGAAAAATCCTATATTAGAACCATATTGTCCATGGGGTATTCTGCAACTTAGTCACTGATCACATGTGCGTGCGTTGTGTAGTTTAGCCACAAATCAGGAAAGAACACAAAAAACGTGTTGGCTTTAACACTTTTTCAACCATTTGTTTACATTTCCACCATCACAGCTTCCATGCATCTTATTATTTATGTCCCATATTCTAAGATTTAGACAAGAACAATTCATTTTATAGAAATTAATTTAACACTAGAAAGCCGAAGGCGGTCATTTTGACCGCTTTTCTAATTTCAAGTACAAAAGCAACTGTACATTTAATGACACTTTTATTTTAAATTTGGTGATTTGTTTATAATAAACGTAATTCTATGAGATACAAAAAGTCACCAAATTTAAAAAAAAAGTGTCATTAAATGCACAGTTGCTTTTTTACTTGAAATTGGAAAGCGGTCAAAATGACTGCCTTCGGCTTTGTAGTGTTAAATTACATGCAATATGTTCATATTTCGCGAGTTATAAGTATGTAAACCTTAGTTTCAAGGAATTTAAAACATTTTTGTAATTTCCCATATATAGTTAAGAAATACATGAAGTTTGGCCCGGCCGAACTTTGGATACCCTCCAGTATAGGAATACTGACAGATACTTGAAATGAAAATGTATAGTTTTTGGGTGAAAACGCGCACAAAATTTATATGGAGGCTACCAGAAAAAATTGACCCTTATTTATAAGTTTCAGCGAATTCGGTTGAACAACGGGCTAAAAAACAAAATTAATATTTCGAGGAAGAAAGACCCGATTTTCCATAGCCCGCTTCAATAAATCTATATCATTTACTTATTAGCAATTTATGGCGATAAATTCTTTGCCAATAGTTGTTGGACATGTGTTTTGTTTTCTACACACACATTCATTCGTTATGTGTGTTTACTTTTTATACCCTACACAACTATGTTGTCAGGGTATTATAGCTTTGAGCAGCCCCAAAAGTTTGTAGCGCCGCAAAATATTGGTCCTAAGCCCACCTTCAATCTTCTATACCGATCTTCATATCTCGACTAGCTGAGTCGATCTAGACATGTGTGTCAGTTCGTCCGTCTGTTCATTATAATTTGTGAACACGATACAGACCACAGTTATGGACCAACATTCACGAAATTTTACATGTAGGATGGGTTAAGGCCAATGAAGACCCCTACTGTTTTTGGTAAAGATCGGTTAATACTTAATTTTTTGTCGGTTTTTCTGGTCGCTCCAGAGGCCGCAATTATGGCCCGAACATCGCGAATTTTTGCATGGAGAAGGGGATCGGGCCAAAGAATAAGCATGCCTGTTTTGATAAAGATCGGTCAATATTTAGCGGGTCAAATGGACCTTGACTTTTGTGTGAGAAATGACAAAATTTGTATTCTATAGCGTATATATTTACTCCTGCAGGACATAGAACAGAGAAGATGATAGTATATCCTAGATGAGTGGTTGACCTTTAAAATTATACCAATTCTATTGTCGGATGTGCTCAGATATGGGAGTCGTACATAATAAGGTAAATGAGACTATGTGCATAGTATTACTATTACTCCATTAGAAGACGGAAATGTCGCGCTGATCGCTTTGTAATTATCGCTACGTAATTATGGTCAAGGACGACGCCTATAGTTTTCTGTGAAGTTGAGATTTCATTCAGGGGGTGAAATTCAGGGGGTGCAATGAATTTTGTCAGATTTTCTAGTCGCTCTAGAGGCAATTAATATATATATATATATATATATATATTCCATGTATTGACATAGCCTCCATATACAGGTTGCGCCCCATTTCCTGTATTTTGAATGTTCTAACCGCATTCCCCATCAATGTGTCTGTACTTCACAAACTTCACACACGTCAATCTTTACTTAATTCAGTACTCTGTCAATCGGACAGACATTGGGAGTTTGGTGCATGATTTACATAAAATCGGACGTAATGTGTTGGATACTTGGGCCAAATAACTGACCTGTGCTTTTGTTATACATATTCAAAGTGGTAAAGGTATCATAATCATAAACATTGATTGTATACAATTGTTCCTTTTGTATCTGTCGTACATACATGCATATTTATATTATGGCACACAACTATATAAAAGCCTTATACGTGTATGAACATTCGACATTTAACTTATTAAAGTTACAAATAACAACTTATGATAAAAGCCGGAAATAATGTACTTAAGTCTGTATTTTACTCACATAGATATTTCTATTTGCTGTACAGACGTTATGCTATTTCTTCTCCTTATGACATTACTTTTTTTTGCAAAGTTCTTCGACATGAAACTTTTCTATGTTGATTCTCTTCTGAATTACTTTTGGTACAGCTTTCATTTCTTATTCTTTCAAACTTTAGATATTTTTTTCGGTGACTCGATAGTCTGTCGTTTGTTGAATGTAGAGAAAAAAACAAACTTTATTTGTGTTTTTATGAATTACATGGCATTTCATGATATTGGCCAACAAAAAAACGGCGATGTCGTTGATAATATTGCTAAGGGGTGTTAGAAGTTATAGATGCCGCCACCATCATCAGCAATTGCTTGAATGCCGACAATGCCCATGGCTGCAAGTTGTTTCATAGAATAATATTGATGCCCCGTTCTTTATTGAAACATGATTTTGGTGGAGTTGTGTCAAACTTTTGAGACGTCGTTGTAGAAATTGATTGAGTTCCGCATTTTTGTAGAATTATTAGTAGCAAACATCAAAAAACAAATTATTTGTTTTTGAATGTGGAATTCAGGAATGTGATTATTATTGTACGTATAAAATTATTCCTAGAAAGGTCTGATGAAATAAAATAAATGGAATTTGATATTCAAATATATCAATGGTTGTTCATTTCCTGAATTGTTTTAGATTTGACATCACACAGCTTAGCTTAGTATAAACCTTTAGCCTGTTATTTTTAAATTCTGAGTTTTTTAGTCTAGAAAATCTCTCTAAAATTATGAATATAAGCCAATATTAAGGGGTAGACTCCATATCATATAACGGTACACCCTATTTTCCCTATTTTGGGTACGTTTTTCAATCGAATTGGGTATAATATGATATTGTGGATTTTCTATGGGAGTTAAATCTTCCTCTCGGAAAAATTAAATTTAAAACGTAACATGTGCAAAAGCGTTAAGTTCGGCCGGCCGAACTTTGGATACCCTCCACCATAGCTATACTGACAGATACATGCCATGAAAAAATGAACATACCAAAAAGTGGGCATATACCGATAATTCTACAAACCGATTTATGTAAACCATTATGTACACCAAATATAAACTTCAGCAATTTTTAATGGGGATTTTTCCTAAAATCTGTAAGATCCAAAAAGTGGACTGATACTGATAACGCATGATCCTCAAACTACTGTAATTTAGATTATAAATTTATATGAGGCTATGCCTAAAGGGGGATCAATATTGATTACATAGTGTAGGAAATAGTGAATATTTGAGGATATCATTATATGAGGGCTCTGCCTAATTAATGACCGGTATATGCCAATATTGAACCCAATATTTTAATTGTTTATATCAATTCTTTCCTTCAAGAGGTATCACTATATTTCATTATCATCATGTTTTTGTTTTATCACAATATCTTTAGAAGGCAGAATGCTTACAACAGATGGCTAAATAGTATTTGTGGGGTAAAAATTGACTATTCCCCGTAACGACTACCCAACCCCAACACACGGAACAAATCAGATAACTATGTTAATATAAATAAAAAGGGGGCTATATGGGGAATGCCACTAAAAAGCAGTGAATATTAATCACTTTTGGTGGGGAGATTTGTTACCCTATATGACTACAAAATACCAAATTTCAGCGAATTCGGTTAAAAAACGCGCTAAACAACCTGAAAATATCGAAAACTGGGCGTACCCTTATATGGGGGCTACCCGAAAAAATTGACCTATATTTAGTGGAGAGATTTGCTACCCAATAATAACTGAAATTACTAAATTACAGCCAATTCGGTTAAAAAATCCGGTCAAACCCCCTCAAAAACTGGAAATTGGGAGGTATCCTTATATGGGGGCTACCAGAAAAGTGGGCCTATATTTATAATTTTTAGTGGGGAAATTTGGTACCCAATAAGAACACAATGTACCAAATTTCAGCGAATTCGGTTGAAAACCACGCTCAAGAAACCAAAAATACTGAAAATTGGGGGGTACCCTTATATGGGTGCTACCCGAAAAAAATGGCTTTATTAGTTTAGGTCTATTGCTTGCTTATTCGGTAGATTTCTGAAGAGATACTCCGTAAATTCTTGCCACTTGACAAAGACATACATTTGCCGACACATATCCCTTATTCTTGTTGGGTAATTCTCGATCACCTTGTGAACCTCTATATTCGATCTGCAAACTAGGTACTCATTTCGTCATTTCCTACGCCAACATGCTATACTTACAATGTATTCCGCAAACGTGTTAAACAGAAACAACTTTGAAGTAGATCCATTTCATCTCACACCGACCTGTTGAGAATAATATTAGTTTGGGGAAATTAAATCCAATATTTTTCGGCAGATGGCTGTACTGCTAGATTTCTGCTAGTATCGATCAAATAATTTCAGATTTATGCTCGTTGGAAGGGTAAATTTCGCAGTGAAAAAAATATTTTGCTGTTTTTTGTTTGGTGCATTTAGTGTAAGTCACAGGGGGTTAAACATGGAAATTGTGAATGGTGTTTATGGTTCCGATACTGTCGGACCAATTGTGTGCAATTTGGTTTCGTAGATTCAGGAATTTTTGATGTGAAAGATGCACCTCGAACAGGTAGGTCGGTCGTCGAAAATGTCGATAAAATCGGAGAAGTGATCGAAGACGATCGAAGTTGACCGATATATTCATTTCGCCCATTTTTTTTTCTTACCCTGGCATATTTTCGAATTAGGCATTAAACGTCGTAAAATTCAAATTTGATTATTTTACACACAAACGACTTGGTTTATTTGTCCCTAAATTAATAGTTGGCAGAACCTTGTAAAATTTTATGATGTTTGGCTTACAATGTTGCCCTCTAGAGCTACTAGAAAACCATACAGAGAATGTTTTTGGTCCAGTCCATCCCCTAAATATCATCTAATCATCGCCGAAATTTGTAGGTTTTGTCCTTGACCATAACCGGAACCTCAGGTAAAATTTCTGGATCAATTGGAGCCGTTTAATATTGACCAATCTTCATTAAAACAGTCATGCTTATTCTTTAGCCAAATTTCCTCCCTCGTGTAAGATTTCGCGGTGTTCGGGTTATAATTGTAGCCTCTAGATACCATTCACAACTATCATCGGAATTGAATATTCGTGGAAAATTTCAAAACGATCAGAGCTATATTTCCGTCTTCTATTTGTAGGTTTTGTCCTTGGCCATAACCGGAACCTCAGGTAAAATTTCTGGATCAATTGGAGCCGTTTAATATTGACCAATCTTCATTAAAACAGTCATGCTTATTCTTTGGCCAAATTTCCTTCCTCGTGTAAGATTTAGTGGTGTTCGGGTTATAATTGTAGCCTCTAGATACCCTACAAAACTGTCATCGGAATTGAATATTCGTGGAAAATCTCAAAACGATCAGAGCTATATTTCCGCCTTCTAGTGTGGTAATGGGTTACTAAATAATATCTCAGTACGTAAGCACCTGTAAATATTTAAGTGTAACTCCCATATCTGAGTACATACGACCATATAATTGGTATCAATTTAAAGGCCAACCACTCCTCTTGGATATACTATCAACTTCTTGGGTCTAGATCCTTAAGGTTTATGTCCTATAGAATACAAAACTTGTCATTTTCACACAAAATTTCCTAAATTCCCTAAATATTAACCGATCAATATCAAAACCAGTGAGCGGAGCAGTATAGTCGGACGGGGCCGACCATATGATACCCTACACAACTACCACGAAACTCTAACTTTTGCGTATGTTTATTTCGAGCCTGATAAATATCTCGCGATATTTGCACCCCCTTGACCGATTAGAGATCAACAGCAACTCTTCCTTACAAATACATATATTCCGCATATCCCAATATTCTGTACAGCCCTTTTAATTACTTGTCCAGATTCACTTCACCGTGTGTTGTGATTTTCGGTTTTGAAACCTATAGATCGACTCGAAAAAATACAAAAAATTTAGTTTTGGGTCCACTTCATCCCAAAATTTTAATCTGATCATCACAGAAAATTATAGGCGTTGTCCTTGACCATATCTGGATCCTCAAGGAAAATTTCAAAGCGATGAGTGTTATATTTCCCTCCTCTATTGTGGTAATATGTTGCTAAATAATATATGAATACGTATGCTCCAAAAATATTTACGTGTAACTCCCACATACGAGTACATACGAACATATAATTGGTATCAATTTAAAGGTAAACCACTCCTCTTGGATATACTATCAACTTCTTGGGTCTATGTCCTTCAGGAGTAAATATATACACTATAGAATACAAATTTTGTCATTTTTCACACAAAAGTCAGGGCCCATTTGACCCGCTAAATATTGACCGATCTTTTTCAAAACAGGCATGCTTATTCTTTGGCCCGATCCCCTTCTCCATGCAAAAATTCGCGATGTTTGGGCCATAATTGCGGACTCTAGAGCGACCAGAAAAACCGACAAAAATTAAGCATTTGGTCCATTTTATCCCCTAAATATTATCCGATCTTTCCCAAAAACAATAGGGGTCTTCATTGGGCAGAACCCATCCTACATGCAAAATTTCGTGAAGATTGGTCCATAACTGTGGCCTGTATCGTGTTTACAAATTATAATGGACAGACGGACGGACGGACACACATGTCTAGATCAACTTAGCTAGTCGAGATATGACGATCGGTATCTATACCCTATAATACCCTGACAACATAGTTGTGTAGGGTATAAATAGTATTTGGTCCATTTCATTCCCTAAATATTAACCGATCAATATCAAAAACACACAACATTTCGTCATGATTGATCCTTAACTGTGGCCTGTATAATGTTTACAAATTACACTGTACAGACGGACGAACAGATATCGACACAGATCGACTCAACTAGTCGTGATATGACGATCTGTATTCTAAAATATAGGTCAAAGTGGCATTTTTTGTGGCCAAAAGTCATAAAATTGAAAAAATAATTGTATTTCAACCAGAATAGCTTTCTTAACTTTCTAAAAGAATAATGGAACATTTTTTTTTTAGAAATTAACCCTTTAAGTCATTAATGTATTAACCCTTTGGGGACAAAAATAATTTAATTCATATATTTGATAACATTTTATTTATATATATTCTTATTATTGTGAATAAATAAAATTATGGAATATCATCACATGCAGGGTCGTATGCAGTGTTTCGAAAAGGGGGAGGGGGGGAGTTTATGTGATATGTTTGATGTTTGTGAAAAAATTAAAATTTTTCTGTTGGATAACAAAAGTTAATGTAAACAAAAACAATTTGGGCGGTGTCGAGCACCAAGGACACCCCTCCACTTTGATACGTCTGTGACTACATATATTATTTAAATGAAGTCCGTTTCATTTTCTAAATCTAAGTCATTAATAATATTTATATAATATGTTCTCATCATGTGATTTGTCTTCATCTTTAATAGTTTGATTCTATTGATGAATTGAAATCTCTGAAACAGTCGAATTTAGTTTAGAGATTCGAGAATTTTGACATTTTAACACTTCAATCATTTCAAGCTTTAACGTTTTTACTGTTACATGCGTTTGATTAATATAATTGATTATTAGAGGATATTAAATGATCTAATGTATCCAAGGCTCTAGTAAATATATCTAAGATGTTATTCTTTCGGTTGCTCTTACGAGCGTGATGTAACCTATAGCAGCATCTTCTCCAAGAACCCCTAATGGAAGTACATGAATTTGTACCTTATTGACAGTAGCAGTCATGGACAGCCAAGAATATTTCGTCAATATTAAATTAGCTGTTTCATAACAATAAGTTCGAAATATGTTTAAATCTAATGAAAACTGACATAATAATTAAATTAAAAAAAAAATTTTTGAGGCGAAATATAAGATTTACCTCTACTCCAGTTATTTCAGATTCAAATTAATTCGCGTTTCAGTAAATGGTTTAACATACAAAAATGGAAATAATTAAAAAACCCGCACAAATCCGCAAAACCACATTAGGTTATTTAGATTAAGGACGGTTCAATAAACAAATATCAATTTTTATTTCAATTGCCAGACGTATTAAAGTGGAGGGGTGTCCTTGGTGCTCGACACCGCCCGAATTTTTTTTGTTTACATTAACTTTTGTTATCCAACAGAAAAATTTTAATTTTTTCACAAACATCAAACATATCACATAAACTCTCCCCCCCTCCCCCTTTCGAAACACTGCAACGACCCTGCATGTGATGATATTCCATAATTTTATTTATTCACAATAATAAGAATATATATAAATAAAATGTTATCAAATATATGAATTAAATTATTTTTGTCCCCAAAGGGTTAATAATTAATGACTTAAAGGGTTAATTTCTAAAAAAAATGTTCAATTATTCTTTCAGAAAGTTAAGAAAGCTATTTTGGTTGAAATACAAATATTTTTTCAATTTTATGACTTTTGGCCACAAAAAATGCCATTTTGACCTATAGTGCTATGACAAGAT
>NW_026879008.1:0-25672 GCF_032173495.1 Musca vetustissima
CGACCCATTCCAAATAAAACTTCAATATAATCAAATTTGGACCTAACTCAGTACTCTGTGTAAAATTTTGCCTCAATTGCACCAAACTATATATGGGAGCTATACCTAAATGTGGAAGCGGATTTCTCCAATTTCAATAGGGTTCCTAGGACCAAATAAATGAGCTTTGCCAAATTTCATCCAATTCGAATTAAAAAGCTGTACTTTGTTCCAGTTTAACGTGGACAGACAGGCGAACGGACATTAATCGATTAAGAAAGTGATTATATGTATATTCTCAAAAGGAACCATGTGTATATCTCGTTTATTTTTTGTCTTTTATAAACATATGCACAAAGCCATAATACCTTGTACCACAGTGTGTGGAAGCGTATAAATATAGGAATATGGCATTGATTGGATAAAAAAAGAAGAAGTCAATAAAAACATACAAACTATTGATTTTTTTGTATTTGAGGGCCACATATACCATCTTGTATCGCCATAATTTACAAAACTTGACTTATGGCGAACTTGGCAACCTGGGTTCCTACTTTACCCGCCAAGGGCTTGTGTTACAAAAGTAATTAAAAATATAATAGTACTTTGCGTTTCTAGAATCTGGAACTATATTGAGAAAGGTGTGGATATATCCTCATATGAACGATATACGTAATAGGCTAAGGCGATATATTGACACTATACTAAATATCAGAAATTGCCGAGCTATTACAAATCCATGACTTTTCTTTAAGGATTAGATGTTCAAAGGCAATGATTCTCATAAAACTTGTGCAAGAACAAGTAATGTTTGGTACTATCAGATCCCTCCACTTGAAATATACTATGAAACTTCAATATTTATGTTAATTTAATTTTAGAATTCTATGATTTAGAATTATTTTCTATGGAATATCCAAATTCCTACAATAATAGGGCATAACCCTCAAAATATCCAATATTGAATGAATATTTTGAGAACGACGTCAACGTCAATAATTGCGTTTAAACATGAAGGCTTTATTGAGTTTTGACCGTCATACTAATAATTATAACATAACATATCAGTCGAATATTTCGAGATGTTGCAAAGGTATTATACACAAAGTATAATACCGTTCCCAGAAGATGATGTTTGGCATACATACCTATGTATGTATCACCCAAAACTCACTTTAATTGTAATATGCACAACCATAATATTGTAGCGTGTCCAACAGAATTCCAGCTTTGGTGTGTGTCATAAATATTTTTTTCGGGTAAATGTTTTTAATCCCTTTAATGGAGACACCAACTGTGAGCCTGACAATTAACGGCCTATGATAATTTAATTAAGAACAGTTAATCCCGGTTAATGGCATTTGAAATTGCTGCCCGTTTACGGTGAAACACTGAATGAAGCCAGTATATATTATATAATGGATGTTTTAATAAATTCAATGTCCTGTTTATTTTCTATTTAGGATACGTCGTACATAAGCCTATTTAAAAATCCAATGTCCTGCTATGTCAAACAAACTGAAATGACGCAATATTTATAGAAAGGATTAACTTGTAACTGCATAACGTGATACCGCACATTGGCATAATGTGTAGTTTCAGTGTACAGTTATTCATTTGAATAGGAAAGGGTTGTTCTTTTAAGCAACAAAACGGATTAAAATTAAATTTATTAACATTGAAACTTTTAGTATTTTAATTTCTTTTCAAAAGATTTACATTTTCAAGATAGTTATTTATTTATTAAGAATTCTAGAAATAAATTTAACATGAATATGGAAGTTTCGTATTATATTTCAAGTGAAGGGATCTGATAGTACCAAACATTACTTGTTCTTTAACAAGTTTTATGAGAATCATTGCCTTTGATCATCTACCGCCATGACGCGAAGTGTCCAATTACATTTACTATTTGGCTTGCTCCGCCCAATCCGCTCTTAGAATTTCGTATACTCCCACCAGAGTTCAAATCCGATACTAAACATTAAAACCTTTTTTGTTATGTCCCGTCGCCACCGTCTTCGCCTTTTTGTGTAAGATAAAAAACTAAATTGAATAAATTACCATCTAATCATTGTGAAAATAATCGACATCCAAGTTAAATACGGAACCGAGCTACACATTTGGTGTGTGCGCTTAAATACTAATTAATTGGCCATAATGGTAATTACAACCATTCACCACAGCTGAAGAAGGGGTTATAAATGTTGTTAACGTTAAATTAAAGATGTGCTCCAAAGAATATTAAGTAGTTGAAGTAAGTTCATACGTTATTGAAGACCAAAAATAGAAAGGTATCTGCAATTATAGCTATACCAATGCGGCGGCATATGTAAGGAACCTAGCCTGGGTAGTTGTGGAATAGGAGAAAAAAATAGAAAAATAATTTATTCCCCCAAACTGTCCATTATGGAACACATGATTTTCGCGGTATACCCATAGGGGCATTCTAATTTTATAAAATAAATCACTCATTTCTGGCCTACCTACGGCTTTATTAGCCATTGATAGCGTAGAATATTGATATCGATAGCAATTGCCTGGGAAAAAACAAAACCAAAAAAAGTTTTAATATTTATTGAACAAAGAAGCCATAATGCATTTAAATTCGATTATAGGATGGAAAAATTAACGAACTTTATACGATTCTCCTACATATAATAGGTATTTTCACCAACACATATGGAGTATAAAATGGCTTTACGTTCACCCACGTCGAATCGTGGATGTTTATTTTTTGAAACCATAAAATTAACAGGTACAAACGGATTTCAGTGAAAATTCACGATACAATACATCGGGATCGGGACATTTAGATAGGCCTACACTAGATTGCTTATTCTCCCAGAAAATAAAATACTAAATTACAAACACTTAGGCCTGTAGAATTGTTCTATGAACCTTAAAATACCGAAAATTAAGCCGGACCTTCAAATATGTCGCTGTGTGAGAACATGAACAAATATTACCGATTTTAGCTATTTATTCATTATACCATTCACCACAAAGTGGAGTGTATATTAATTTCATAATAAACTACTTAAAGTATTCACCTGAGACCCCATAAAGTAAATATATAAGTATAAATATAACGGAGATTAGTATTGCCAATTCTGTTGAAAAATTTGTCCAAAATTCCCAAAGTTATTTTAATGGGTCTATATTATGTTGACACGTTTTTTGAATCCAATTGGCTGTAATTTGGTGTTTTAGGTTCTCATAACGGTATCACTATAGCTCCGTATTAAAAATCTCCTTATTGGATTTTACCAAATTACGGGGGCAACCCTTAAACATGGGTCAATTGCAGCCAAGTTGGTTACCGTGTATTGGAGAATACCGTTGTAGGGGGCCTACTCTGAAACTTGGGTCAGTATTAGTCAATGAGAACACAAAATACCAAATTAGAGCTAATTTGGTTGGAAAACCTGCCCAAAATGGGGCCTACCCTGAAAGTTGAGTAAATATTAATCATTTTTGGTACGGATATGAGTTATTTAATGAGTATTCAAAATGTCCAAATACAGCCAATTCGGTTGGAAACGTGTCCAAATTCTCCAAAAAACCGAATATTGGTGGCACCGTTATATGGGAGCTACCCTGAAACTTGGTCACTATTAATAATTTTTGGTACGGATATGTGTTATTAAATCCAAAACTGTTGAACTATTTTCAACAAAATGTTGATCATTTTGTGCGGGAGTGAACAGATATTCCCCATTTTTGAAATTGATTTAAGTTTGGAAGAAATATTACGATGTGCAAAGTTTGGATGAAATCGCATACTCCCTTCGGGAGTTCTCTTAGGCATCAGCCAGACAGACACACAGACGGAGGCATATTTGAAAATCGACTCCAATTTGTCTGAAATTGATTTGGTCCAAAGAAACATGGGGTCTACCAATATTTCGATTAGGCACATTTTTGCAGTATATACCCTCATTAGCCACGATGCTAAGGATATAAAAACAAAAATAATAAAAACCGATCCGAAAGTAATTCCAATGTGTATATCTTGTACATAACATTTATTGCCAACATTATTATTAGATAAGAAGAAAATCCCTGTTTTTATTGCTGTTCTTATTAATTTGATATAACAACTACATCTAATTAATTTTTTGTAATAAATTTGAAGTTATAAATTATTTAATGGATCTTAAGACATTTATGAATTACGTACTGACGACATATATATGTAGTACATATACGTATACTGTCATACATACATATATAACATGGCATAAATATTAGTACATTTGTATGTCTGCACATTATAGACATACATACATATCTTCGTCCGAAAATATCATCCACAATATTAAATAAATGATTTATAGATTTATTTATCCATTGTGTGTCAGAGTGAATAGAAACAAAGTCAAGAAGAAAAATCACTTCACAAAACCTTTCACAAATACACACACCACACGACATGTGGTGTCATTCTCAATGAAACATAACCAAATTACTTTCCGCTTTATGCGTATTTAACATAGATCGATGTTTTGCCTCCACTTGGCTATTAATTCCTTAAATTGCTGTGTTAAGCACAGCAAAGTTTCACCTTTTCCTTTGTATTTGGTTTGTCTGGTTGTCTCGTGGTCGAAGATATCACTCATGTAGGTCGTTGTTTTTATTGTCGAATAAATTTGTTTTCATAATTTTTTCCCTTCGTACAATAAATTCGACGACGACGAACAATTCCTAAAATGGACAAAATTGACGACAAAAGAAATGAAAACAACAACAAATGGAATATCCACCCATCCATCCTTGGCATTTCATTCATTTCATAATTCATAATCCATCTTTAACTCACGTAATCACATAAAATTATCGCTCTCATAAGAAATCGCCACCATTAAAAATAATATTGTTTTTTTTCGGGTGGTTTTTGAAAAAAAATATCTGCGTCTCTTTAGCCGCCGAAGACAACTGAAATGATCCCGAAAAGGCAGCAACAGCCTATATACAATGTTGCATGATTTATGCTCAAAAGATGTTATTCTCGGTTCGGATGGTTGTTATATAAACAATTTAATGGCTGAAACAGAACAGTTTAAAAATATCGAAATAATAATAACAACATTGAAGTGAATGAATGATGTCTGATGGCGTCTTTTGATAGAGAACAACAATTCAAGATATTAACCATAATTTGTTGGATGTTCATGTTCAGGCAAACACCCATGCGGTAAATATAGCATGTACAATTTTGTCATTTCCGACAAAGTTGGAAATTTAGTACAGACAGAAAAATTTTGGAATTTAGAATGATAGTAAGAAGAAAATATCTTATGCATGCAGATGCATTAAATATAGGTTGGATATATATATTGAATCTATATAGACAATTTTCTTCCAGGAAGTTATTACTGAATAGAGAAACTGGGCGATTGATTGCAGTTAACTGTATAAAATTTTTGCAAGTTTATGCAAATGTGTTCACCAAATTGATTGTAATTTTAAATTTTGTATTCTCATAGAATAGCTCCCTACTCAAAAATATCAATAGTGGGCCATGTTTCAGGGTGACCCATATAAATTGTATCCCGGTACATTATCTGTTTTTTGCACGTTTTTCAACAATATTGACTCGAATTTGATATTTTGGTATAACGGCACTTTTTGCATTTTGGGTATGACAACGATATTTTCAATCGAATTGCTATTAATATGATATTTAGAGTTCTCATTGGGTGGAAAATGATATTACCATGAATTATATATATTGGCCGATCTGTAAGTATGGTTTATATACTTCGCCACACTGTGGTACCGGGTATTATTTATTTGTATATATATTTGTAACATGTACAGCTCCCGTATATATTTTCGTCCGATTTTATGTGCATCAAACACCGAATGCGACGACATTTTGTTGACCGTTACTAATTGGAACAGTCTATTTTAATCAACGTTTCATCGATTGCGACGAAAATTCGCAAATCAAATCAAATTTATCCTAGAATGGATTTATTGCGTTTTGTTGAAATTGGTAGCTCACATATATATGTATATCGACCTACTTCATGTAAATTGTGCAGCAAATAATCAACGGGTATCTGATTGGAATACACAGTGCGCTGTGCTGTAGCACACCGAATGGCTTGCGTCAATTTTGATTTTGATCTGTCCAGATTTACATATTTTATCCTATTCATAGAAATGGCGAACCAACAACTCGAAGTATGTCTGATTGAAGTTAATTATAGCATAGCCTAGATTGTCAATTGAAGTCGATGCACCTATAGATACAGACCACACTTAATTTCGTTTAATTTCGTCCGATTTCATGTCAAGTTGAAGAAGCATCTCCTAATACATATACCCAAAGTGATAAAGGGAACTCTTAGATCTGTGGGATCTGTGGGAAGTCGAACGGCCTTTATTGTAAACTAGCATATTGGGAAATTTGTTGACATTTCTTAACATATTATGTTGTTTTCACAGAAAAGTACATTTGCCAAAAAAAAGCTAATCAACATACACACAAATATCGACCATGATTAAAATTTGATTACTATGTAGTACCTTTGTTCTCTTATATTACTTATTTCAAGAACTACCTCCTTATATCAACTCTATACACAAACTTAATTTGGTACCATTTATTACCTTTTGTACACTTGTTGAATTTATTTCCAAAACAAATTTTAAATTTCATGATTTGAGCCCTATAGGTTCGCACAAATTAAAATTTAACCAAATTTTGTAAAATTTAGTACACATAGGTATGAATTTACAAACAATTTCCGGACTCTATCCCTATCGGATCATCTGAATCCAAATTGTATAAAATTTAGAACCATTCAGTAGATATAAGTAAAAATTTCAATAACTACTAGCAGCACACAATTCAAAAGAAATATTATTTCCCAATTCCGCATTCCAACTCTTTCGTTTCACCCAAAATTGTACCAAATTTAGTATACCAAATTACGACCTTCCAAAACTAACTATTTTCCTCACATCTACAAAGCAGTAGTAGTATTACATTCAAAATTCAGTGTTATACAAAATATTTTACCATTTAGTACATATATGTAAGATTTTCAGAATTACAGCCATATCGGTTCCGCAAATCCAAATTGTATAAAATTTAGTATCATTTAGTACATTTATTAAAAATTTCCAAATCTTCCTACAAATCCATATCCTACACCCCAACAGTGATGCTAGCTCCACATTTCAAGATTCCAGCTCAACCTACACTCCAACAGTAATTTTATTTCCTATTTTCAGTATTCCAGCTCTATCGGTTCACCCAAGTCCAAATTGTACCAAATATAGTACGGTTTAGCACTTTTAGTATACATATGTAAAAATTTTCCATTTCGTTTTGTTATTGCACATTTCCAAAAACCCCTCCTTGGACTAAGATTGACCCTAACCCAAATTTCCAACATTATGAGAAACTTATCGAAATGGGTCTACAATAACGTCAGGTAATTTTGGATGAAGTTGATTCAGATTTAGATATAGCTCTCATAAATATTTTTTAGGTGAATGGCGCCACAAACTCTTCATGTTTGTTCGATTGTCTTTAAATTTTGCACAACGTTCTAAAGTTAGTATAGCTTAACATGTGTCAAGTTAAGGTATTAAATTAAGCCTTGAATATTGCGTTTTTAAAAAATTGGTTCAGATGCAAATATTGCTCCCATATATATTTTCGACTGACTTCACAATTAACAGTGCGCCAAATAATGAACTGGTGCTGGAAATTAATTTTTGAACAGGGTTCTGTATTATAAATCTGTCCTAATGAAATGGAATTTGGCATAGGTTACCGTGGACATGTGTGCCCGCTAGTACAAAATGAAAAAAATTTGCTGTTGCAAACATAAACTTACTGCGAAGGGTTGTCGCCTCCGGTTACGTCGCTGCTCCACATATAGACTCAGATCACATATTTAATCTAGTCCAATTTCATGCCAATGGTCTTTCAATTCATCTCCAATTGACATGACGTGAGTCTGTTAGGATGCATCTCTTGAAAAAAGCCAAAATGGTAAAGGGTATCATAAACAACTCATAAAGCTCGGCCGGACCAAATTTTATTGCGTGGTGTCTATTCAAAAATTCCCAACAAATAGTCGTTTTCTTCATATGGCGGATATGCATAGACACTCAGGTTGTAAACCTGTGCTAGGAAACTAAGAAATGCATGCATGAAACTATGTTGGAAACATTCTGGAAAGAAGTTATTTATCCACAGGGAATCAGGAATCCCAATTTATAGCCACTTCAGAGTTCCGAACTTTATATGGGGGTTATGACAAAAAAAAATGTTTTGGCAAACACATTTTTTTAAATTTTTTAAATAACTTAAAAGAATTAAATTACACCAAATATGTCATTTATATGGATTATATGTCTAAACATAGACCTATATAGAACATTTTCTGCATAAATATATTTTACCTTACAAAAATATATATTTTACCTTACCCAGAGAATGCGACTAAAACTTAAAAAATGGGGACTCTATGCAAACCTTTATCTTATTTATTATTTACTGCATAAATGTATACAAGCCTTCAAAACCCGCAATGAAATTACAGTTATTTTGGCGAGAAAATGTGGTTGTAACCCTCAGGCTTTTTACCGGAAATTTGTCTACATATGGAAAATCGAAAATGGGTGGCGTAGGGGATGATAAATACCAAGCAACGGCTCTGATTGGCTTTACCATGGCGAAGTCCAGGCTTATCTTGGTCCCCCTTTCATCTCAATTGTCGACACTGTCCTCCCCGCGGTGCCACCTGGGGAGTTATTCTCATCACCCGATGAAATAGTGAGCTAATATGTACATTAAAATTCTGCTAGGAGATATATTTGGCCCCACCGTCGGAAAATTCAGCCTTCATTAAGAAACATCCGACAACGGCATGAGGTTGATTGACTTCGCGGCAGCAAAAAACATGGTAGTTAGCAGCACCAGATTCAAGCATCTCGATATACACAATGCCACCTGGATCTCTCCTGATCAAGTAACGAGAAATCAAATTGATCATGTTGTGATAGACGGAAGGCATTCATTCAGTGTTTTAGACGTCCGATCGATCCGAGGAGCGAATATCAATTCGGACCATTACCTTGTGGCAGCCAAGGTACGCACCCGTCTTAATGTTGCAGCAAAGGTGCGATCTAATACAACACGAAACTCGACGTCGAAAAGCTGCAAACACAACTGGTAGTCGAGGCCTACTCCGCTCAACATACCCATCTGCTTGAAGAAAGCACTTCTTTTCCCGATAATAGTATAGAAGCACAATGGCAAAGAATTGCCTACTCCCTACAAACGGCAGCAAAAAGAACAATTGGGTACCAAAAACCACCACCAAGAAACCCATGGTACGATCAGGAGTGTCGTACCATGGGATGTACAGGAGTCAGAAAGAAGTCCGGAAATTTTACCAACGAGTAAAACACCAAACCGAAGGCTTTGGTGCAGGCACATCCTCCTGTAGAGATGAAGAAGGAAACCTGGTGACAGATACAGACAGTGTGTTGAAGATCTGGAAGGAGCATTTCGAAAAGCATCTAGTATCAAATCCACCATTGACCAGATGTTAACTCTGCTCCAAATCCTGGAAAAGACCCACGAAAAACACATCGACAAATACCACCTATTTGTCGACTACAAAGCCGCATTCGACAGCGCTATCCGTTCAGAGGTGTTTAAAGCCATGTCTGCTTTCGGACCAACTGTGGAACTTGAGAACTACAGCTTCGAGGTAGTTAAAGACTTTATATACCTTGGTACCGCCATAAATAAAACGAACGACATCAGTTTTGAAATTCGGAGAAGGATTGTGATGGCCAACAGATGCTACTATGGTCTAAGTAAGCAGTTTAAAAACAAGGCCACCTCCCGCCAGTCCAAACTCACACTTTACAAGACGCTGATACTACCAGTGCTATTATATGGATCAGAAGCATGGGTACTTGCGCAAGCAGATGAGGCAGCTCTTGGGGTGTTTGAGAGAAAAATTCTCCGAAAGATCTACGGGCCGATCTGCGTCGACGGTGAATATCGGCATCGAATGAACCACGAGCTTTACAATTTATACGCGGACATCGACATAGTCAGTCGTATTGAGCTGCAGCGACTACGGTGGATAGGCCATGTTGTGCGGATGAATGAAAATGCCCCAGCTCAAAAGGCATATAAAAATGAGCCTACTGATGGTTCCCGTAGAAGGGGAAGACAGATCTCATTATTTTTTAGCACCTTTTCTTGACACAATTTCAAACAAAATCTAGCATTTTTTCTCAACAAGGTTTTGACCCCGTCCGACTTTACTACTTTTCATACTGGTTTTTACTATGGCGATACAATATTGAATATTTGGAGTTACCGTTATATGGAGGGTACACCAAAGGTGGACCGATATATCCCATTTACAATATCAAACATCCTACGAGTACTAGCAATGCCTGCGTAACATTTTAGAGGTCAACCTTAAATATTGATTCCGAAAGACGTACATGCGTAAATCGAAACAGAGTTTTACACTTATCATAAATATGTACACTTTATGGGGTTTCCGGTGGAAGGTATAAAAATCGAACTATTCCGAAAAACTATTGTATACGATAATTTATTAAAAATATACCTGAGCCGAAATATAAATAATTATTATTAATTTTCGAAGAGTTGACATGCCACCATACTATATTAACATTTTTACAGTGTACCAGAGTTAACACACATAAAATCAAACACAACCTGATAACTCTGAAATATTGTGTTAACTTATAATATTTTGTTTCTTAGCAATGCACACCCGTACTACCTTGTTCTGCCCAGGCCAAGACCAGCCCTGAGTTGGGCTGAGATGATTCGTTATAAATGTACAAAACGTGATGTATCTTTGGGCAACTTTCAACAATCAGACGATAACAACAAAACACGGATATTAAACGGAGATGATCATTATGTTGAGCTGGCGGCTGGTTGCAGGCCATGTACGTTTGGAGGGCGAAGAAAATGCAATTGGTTTCGTCTAATGGCATTGGCATAATATCGACGTGATACGACCGACGAATGCAGAAGGCCTCAGAAAACAGAAACAGTTCGATCCATAAAAACGTATTGATTGATATTTTCAACGGTTGGCGTTTTATTTTTTTCTTTTTTCACCCTGCTTCGTGGTTTTGTGTGTTGCATTCAACATTTCAGATATACATAATTCCAAAATAAGCCATGAAGTAATTTCAGGCTTTAATAAGAAAATAAATGCTTTCCCTGCCAAAAAAAATATTATGTTTTTATTGAAAATTATCTCAAATGTATTTTAAATTAAAATGTTGAATTGCGTGCAATTTTTTTGTAGAAAAAAAAAATAAAATTATTATTTGCGGTTAAGTAAACAATTGTGAAATGCGGGATACTAAAATTACTTCTAAATGTAAATGTGTATTTCAAAGCGTAAGAAAATTGTTGTAGTATATCATCTATATAAGACTTTTTGATTGTCTGACGATACCAGAAACTTTGGCATTTTTACATATGAATATGTTTCCAACCCTTTTGCGCTGAGATACTTTCTAATTGACCACCTGTGTAAAATGAACATTAATTGGGTCATTAGATTAGTGGTGTGCTAAAATCCACACCAATTTTTACATATCGGGCCACTAAATCTGTCATTAGTTATTATCACATTTTTATTGTTATTGTAATTAGATGAAAACGTGAGTTACATACGTAGTGTTCCACATATAGAATTTTCGCAACATTTTTAATGTTTGTCCACTCAGCAAATAAAGTGGCGTAATTAACGAAATCTATTCTCACTTCAAGTTTGTAAATTGATTGATGATGTTAAAAAATTTCACTAATAATCGAATTTTGTGTAATCTTGGAATATTGGTGTTGGACATGGCAACGCCGAAGGTAATATACACTACATCATTTGTGAAAATGGAACAACACCACCACTTTGGGTATTTACCGATTAAACCATAATCTAACCAGTGAGCGGACGGGGCCGACCATATAATACCCTACACAACTTCCACGAAAATCTAACTTTGCATTATTTGCACCCTCTTGAAACCTGACTAAAGGTCAACATATATTACTAATATTCAGTAGACGAGGGCTGTACTTGTCCAGATTCTCTTTACCGTGTTGTGATGTTGGGCTTTCAATTGTGGCCTATAGATCGACTCAAAAAAAAAAAAAAAAATGTTAAATTTTCGGTCCACTTCATCCCAAAATTATTATCTGATCATCAACACCGAAAGTTATAGGCGTTGTCCTTGACCATAACTGGAATCTCATGGAAATTTTCAAAGCGATTAGCGCTATATTTCCGCCCTCTAGTGTGGTTTGGGTTACTAAATAATGTCTGAATAAGTAAGCACATTTGAGCCATAATTGCGGCCTCTGAAGCGACCAGAAAATAAGACAAAAATAAAGTTTTTGGTCCATTTCATCCCCTAAATATTAACTGATCTTTTCCAAAAACAATAGGGGTCTTCATTGGCCAGAATCCATCCTACATCCAAAATCTCGTGAAGATTGGTCCATAACTGTGGCATGTATCGTGTTTACAAATTATAATGGACAGACGGACGGACGGACACACATGTCTAGATCGACTCAGCTAGTCGAGATATGACGATCGGTATACTTAAAGGTGGGTCTAGGACCAATATTTCGCGGCGTTACAAACTTTTGGGGCTGCACAAAGCTATAATACCCTGACAACATAGTTGTTTGGGTATAATAATGTTGGTTGTATATGTACAATATCCTGTCGATACAATCGACAGAGCTTCTGAAAATAAGAACAAATAAAATTTTCAACCCAACATACCCTACGTACCACAGCAGACGGCTATACAAACAGTGGAATTAATCCCTATCTATTTTTAGAAATGACAACATTAAATACACTTGTGCCGACAAAAAAGAAAGAAAAAACTATGTATTTTTTTCAATTAACATCTAATTATAACTAAAGATATAATTGAATTTGGGTTTTATAGTTTTTGACATTCAGCGCCCGTGTTAGTGTTAAAAATGTCTGATTTGGGCAATTATGAGCATTAAAACAACGCCAATAAATATAATTAGCACATTTAAAAATAGGCATAAAGTTTTCGTCTTGAAGACATATAAATCATGCAATCTATTTCTGTTAGTAGCAGCCTAAGGAGTTGTGCATGAACTAATTTGTGAACTTGATTGAATGTATACGTGTGTGTGTGTAGTTTATGACACGAACATACTAATGAGAAAAAATTTTTATTGCAGGTGTATAGTATTTCAATTTTCAGTTTGTTTAATTAATTTCTTACAAGTATTTAATAATGCTTTTATTGGATTTATGGAGAACGTAATATGCCTGAAAATAAGATTTGTAAATAAATCTCACAATGCCATATAAACGATTTTTTTAAAAGGTATGGAGGGATCGTACTGGAGTTTTGTCCGGACCCAAATATTACAATTATTATTATAATATTACTAATACAAAAGAATGAAAATTCGGAAATTTTTAGTATTGACAAATAAATAACAAAATAAACAAATAATTTTACTTACTTGTGTAAAAGTCGGATACCTGCCACACTGGGTTAAAAATCACAAATTCTCCATTTCCAAGATACGAAAAACCCAAGCATATTTAAAAAAAACCAGTGAGCGGAGCAGTATAGTCGGACGGGGCCGACCATACGATACCCTACACAACTACCACGGAACTCAAATTTTCTGCGGATTTTTATTCCGAGCCTGTGCAATATTTAGTGATATTTGCACACTCTTGCCCGATTAGAGATAAACAGCACCTCTTCCTCACACTGACATATTTCCGAATATTACGAGTATTCAGTACAGCTATTGTCCAGATTTTCTTTCACCGTGGGTTGTATTGTGATGTTCGGCTTTCATTTGTGGTCTATAGATCGACTCGAAAATAACACAAAAAAATAAGTTTTCGGTCCACTTCACTCCAAAATTATTATCTGATATTCACCGAAAATTATAGGCGTTGTCCTTGACCATAACTGGAACCTCATGGAACATTTCCAAGCGATCAGCGCTATAGTTCCGCTCTCTAGAGTGATAATGGGTTATTAAATAATATACGAATACGGAGATACCTGTAAATAATTAGGTGTAACTCCCACATCCGGGAACATACAACAACATAATTGGTATTAATTTAAAGGTCAACCACTCCTCTATGATAAAATATCAACTTCTCGGGTCTATGACCTTCAGGAGTAAATATATCACACAAAAGTCAGGGTCCATTTGACCCTGACTTTTCAAACAATCGTTCTTTTTTCAATTTATATGAGAGGAGAAACGTTTACTATTTGGTGCACAATTTGCATGAAAGACGATAGTATAGAGCGGTTATATCTACATCTGAATATATTTTACAAAGTCCGATACACGTTATTCTAAGTTTAACCCTTTCAGTGTCAAAAAAAAAAAAAAATTGTCGGAATAAAAATTTAAAATTTTGTATTTAAAATCATATAAAGCGACATAGTTTAGAAAAAAATAGTAGTTGTCATTTTAACCCTCGGCCAGTTTCGTCTGTCTTTCAGCAAAAACACAAACATCAAAATCCCAAACGCATAAACTCAAGGTTTTTGATACACCATTTATATGAAATCGGATGAATATATCTAAAACTGAACCGATTTCAATATATATTTTAGGTTATGCAGTCAAGCATTTGCCCATCGCTGCAACTTTTGCATAAAATCGCACGGAATTATATATTGGAGTTATATCTGAATTTAAACCGGTTTGAACCAACATTAACACATAACATTCTGGAATAAATTCCATACCCGATGATACATTTCGCGTATATAGAACAAACATAAGTTCTTCGGTGCTCCATAATGGCGTCTCAATCTGATAAAACAGAGGGATTTTGGTGCACAATTTATATAAAATCGGAAGAAAATATATATGACATCTATATCTGAACCGATTTTAACAAAACTTAACGGGCGTCAACCTGTACTAATATCAGTACTCTGTGCAAAATTTGGTCTCAATCGAAAAACCAGTAAGGAAAGTTCAAAAGTCGGACGGGGCCCTTCACCAATTTGGGTACATACAAGAGATGCTCATATGTACAATATCCTTTATATAGAATAGGACTATGGAGGACTATTGAAATGGAATCGGATGAAATTAACTGCATGAAGTAGTTAGATATTTAAACTAAATTAAAACCAGTGAGCGGAGCAGTATAGTCGGACGGGGCCGACCATACGATACCCTACACAACTACCACGAACTCTAACTTTCTGAGGATGTTTATTCCGAGTCTGAGTAATATTTCGTGATATTTGCCCCCTCTTGTCCGATTAGAGGTTAACAACACCTCTTCCTTACTATTTTCGAATATTCAGTACAGTCCTTCTAATTACTTGTCCAGATTACCTTCACGGTGGGTTGTGTTGTGATTTTTGGATTATACTCTACTCGAAAACACATAAAAAAATATATTCTCCGTCCATTTCATCCCAAAATTTTAATCTGATCATCACCGAAAATTATAGGCGTTGTTCTTGACCATAACTGGAACCTCATGAACAATTTCAAAGCCATCAGCGCGATTTTTTTCCCTCTAATGTGGTAATGGGTTACTAAATAATATCTGAATACGTAAGCACCTGTAAATATTTGACTGTAACTCCCACATCTGAGTAGATACATCACTATATTTGGTATCAATTTAAAGGCCAACCACTCCTCTTGGATATGCTATCAACTCCTGGGGTCTACATCCTCCAGGAGTAAATATATATGCCATAGAATACAAATTTTGTCATTTTTCACACAAAAGTCAGGGTCCATTTGACCCGCTAAATATTGACCGATCTTTATCAAAACATGCATGCTTATTCTCTGGCCCGATCCCCTTCTCCATGCAAAAATTCGCGGTGTTTTGGCCATAATTGCGGCCTCTGGAGCGACCAGAAAAACCGACAAAAATTTAGTATTTGGTCCATTTCATCCCCTAAATATTAACCGATCTTTTCCAAAAACAATAGGGGTCTTCATTGGCCAGAACCCATCCTACATGCAAAATTTCGTGAAGATTGGTCCATAACTGTGGCCTGTATCGTGTTTACAAATTATAATGGACAGACGGACGGACGGACACACATGTCTAGATCGACTCAGCTAGTCGAGATATGACGATCGGTATACTTAAAGGTGGGTCTAGGACCAATATTTCGCGGCGTTACAAACTTTTGGGGCTGCACAAAGCTATAATACCCTGACAACATAGTTGTTTGGGTATAATAATGTTGGTTGTATATGTACAATATCCTGTCGATACAATCGACAGAGCTTCTGAAAATAAGAACAAATAAAATTTTCAACCCAACATACCCTACGTACCACAGCAGACGGCTATACAAACAGTGGAATTAATCCCTATCTATTTTTAGAAATGACAACATTAAATACACTTGTGCCGACAAAAAAGAAAGAAAAAACTATGTATTTTTTTCAATTAACATCTAATTATAACTAAAGATATAATTGAATTTGGGTTTTATAGTTTTTGACATTCAGCGCCCGTGTTAGTGTTAAAAATGTCTGATTTGGGCAATTATGAGCATTAAAACAACGCCAATAAATATAATTAGCACATTTAAAAATAGGCATAAAGTTTTCGTCTTGAAGACATATAAATCATGCAATCTATTTCTGTTAGTAGCAGCCTAAGGAGTTGTGCATGAACTAATTTGTGAACTTGATTGAATGTATACGTGTGTGTGTGTAGTTTATGACACGAACATACTAATGAGAAAAAATTTTTATTGCAGGTGTATAGTATTTCAATTTTCAGTTTGTTTAATTAATTTCTTACAAGTATTTAATAATGCTTTTATTGGATTTATGGAGAACGTAATATGCCTGAAAATAAGATTTGTAAATAAATCTCACAATGCCATATAAACGATTTTTTTAAAAGGTATGGAGGGATCGTACTGGAGTTTTGTCCGACCCAAATATTACAATTATTATTATAATATTACTAATACAAAAGAATGAAAATTCGGAAATTTTTAGTATTGACAAATAAATAACAAAATAAACAAATAATTTTACTTACTTGTGTAAAAGTCGGATACCTGCCACACTGGGTTAAAAATCACAAATTCTCCATTTCCAAGATACGAAAAACCCAAGCATATTTAAAAAAAACCAGTGAGCGGAGCAGTATAGTCGGACGGGGCCGACCATACGATACCCTACACAACTACCACGGAACTCAAATTTTCTGCGGATTTTTATTCCGAGCCTGTGCAATATTTAGTGATATTTGCACACTCTTGCCCGATTAGAGATAAACAGCACCTCTTCCTCACACTGACATATTTCCGAATATTACGAGTATTCAGTACAGCTATTGTCCAGATTTTCTTTCACCGTGGGTTGTATTGTGATGTTCGGCTTTCATTTGTGGTCTATAGATCGACTCGAAAATAACACAAAAAAATAAGTTTTCGGTCCACTTCACTCCAAAATTATTATCTGATATTCACCGAAAATTATAGGCGTTGTCCTTGACCATAACTGGAACCTCATGGAACATTTCCAAGCGATCAGCGCTATAGTTCCGCTCTCTAGAGTGATAATGGGTTATTAAATAATATACGAATACGGAGATACCTGTAAATAATTAGGTGTAACTCCCACATCCGGGAACATACAACAACATAATTGGTATTAATTTAAAGGTCAACCACTCCTCTATGATAAAATATCAACTTCTCGGGTCTATGACCTTCAGGAGTAAATATATCACACAAAAGTCAGGGTCCATTTGACCCTGACTTTTCAAACAATCGTTCTTTTTTCAATTTATATGAGAGGAGAAACGTTTACTATTTGGTGCACAATTTGCATGAAAGACGATAGTATAGAGCGGTTATATCTACATCTGAATATATTTTACAAAGTCCGATACACGTTATTCTAAGTTTAACCCTTTCAGTGTCAAAAAAAAAAAAAAATTGTCGGAATAAAAATTTAAAATTTTGTATTTAAAATCATATAAAGCGACATAGTTTAGAAAAAAATAGTAGTTGTCATTTTAACCCTCGGCCAGTTTCGTCTGTCTTTCAGCAAAAACACAAACATCAAAATCCCAAACGCATAAACTCAAGGTTTTTGATACACCATTTATATGAAATCGGATGAATATATCTAAAACTGAACCGATTTCAATATATATTTTAGGTTATGCAGTCAAGCATTTGCCCATCGCTGCAACTTTTGCATAAAATCGCACGGAATTATATATGGGAGTTATATCTGAATTTAAACCGGTTTGAACCAACATTAACACATAACATTCTGGAATAAATTCCATACCCGATGATACATTTCGCGTATATAGAACAAACATAAGTTCTTCGGTGCTCCATAATGGCGTCTCAATCTGATAAAACAGAGGGATTTTGGTGCACAATTTATATAAAATCGGAAGAAAATATATATGACATCTATATCTGAACCGATTTTAACAAAACTTAACGGGCGTCAACCTGTACTAATATCAGTACTCTGTGCAAAATTTGGTCTCAATCGAAAAACCAGTAAGGAAAGTTCAAAAGTCGGACGGGGCCCTTCACCAATTTGGGTACATACAAGAGATGCTCATATGTACAATATCCTTTATATAGAATAGGACTATGGAGGACTATTGAAATGGAATCGGATGAAATTAACTGCATGAAGTAGTTAGATATTTAAACTAAATTAAAACCAGTGAGCGGAGCAGTATAGTCGGACGGGGCCGACCATACGATACCCTACACAACTACCACGAACTCTAACTTTCTGAGGATGTTTATTCCGAGTCTGAGTAATATTTCGTGATATTTGCCCCCTCTTGTCCGATTAGAGGTTAACAACACCTCTTCCTTACTATTTTCGAATATTCAGTACAGTCCTTCTAATTACTTGTCCAGATTACCTTCACGGTGGGTTGTGTTGTGATTTTTGGATTATACTCTACTCGAAAACACATAAAAAAATATATTCTCCGTCCATTTCATCCCAAAATTTTAATCTGATCATCACCGAAAATTATAGGCGTTGTTCTTGACCATAACTGGAACCTCATGAACAATTTCAAAGCCATCAGCGCGATTTTTTTCCCTCTAATGTGGTAATGGGTTACTAAATAATATCTGAATACGTAAGCACCTGTAAATATTTGACTGTAACTCCCACATCTGAGTAGATACATCACTATATTTGGTATCAATTTAAAGGCCAACCACTCCTCTTGGATATGCTATCAACTCCTGGGGTCTACATCCTCCAGGAGTAAATATATATGCCATAGAATACAAATTTTGTCATTTTTCACACAAAAGTCAGGGTCCATTTGACCCGCTAAATATTGACCGATCTTTATCAAAACATGCATGCTTATTCTGGCCCGATCCCCTTCTCCATGCAAAAATTCGCGGTGTTTTGGCCATAATTGCGGCCTCTGGAGCGACCAGAAAAACCGACAAAAATTTAGTATTTGGTCCATTTCATCCCCTAAATATTAACCGATCTTTTCCAAAAACAATAGGGGTCTTCATTGGCCAGAACCCATCCTACATGCAAAATTTCGTGAAGATTGGTCCATAACTGTGGCCTGTATCGTGTTTACAAATTATAATGGACAGACGGACGGACGGACGGACGGACGGACACACATGTCTAGATCGACTCAGCTAGTCGAGATATGACGATCGGTATACTTAAAGGTGGGTCTAGGACCAATATTTCGCGGCGTTACAAACATTTGGGGCTGCACAAAGCTATAATACCCTGACAACATAGTTGTGTAGGGTATAAATACCCATATATATACCAATCTGAAATTTATGAAAAATTGAATGTTAATCATCGTGCAAAATATGTATAAGATATATGGACGAAGTTTAGCAATCGTGACATTCACCATTTGGTATGGTATATATTAACTTGAAAATACTTAAGTCCAATACGTTATGCTATATTTCATGTAAAACGAACAGACATAGGCTCCTCCATTTGCATAAAATCGGAACCGGTTTTGTTGAACCGATTGTAACAAACGCACAAACTTCGCATACATCTATCTGGACCTAGTTCAGTACTCTGTGCAAAATTTTGTCTCAATCGGACCAATATTGGGAGTTTGGGGCAGCATTTACATAAAATCGGACAAAACTATATATGGAAGCTATAACTAAATCTGAATCGATTTACACAAAACTTGGCAGATATCAATCAAGACTTAATACAGTACTCTGTGCTAAATTTTGTCCCAATCGGACCAATGTTGGCAGTAAGGTGCACCATTTACAAACAATAGGACGAAACTATGTTTGGGAGCTATATCTAATTCGGAACCGATTTCAACAAAACTTCGCATACATAAATCTGAACCTAATTCAGTGCTCTGTGCAAAATTTTGTCTCAATCAGACCAATATTGGCAGTATGGTGCTCCATTTACATAAAATCGAACGAAATATATATGGGAGCTATACCTAAATCTGAACCGATTTCAATAAAACTCGGCGTATATCAATCTAGGTCTAATTCAGAACTCTGTGCAAAATGTTGTCTCAATCGGACCAATATTGGGAGTTTTGTGCACCATTTACAAAAAATCGGACGAAAATATATATGGAGACGGACATGCATAAATCGACGAATGTGATTCTATGCATATTCTCAAAAGGAACCATGGATTTATCTCGATCCTTTTTGCCTGTTACAAACATATGCACATAATACCCTGTACCACAGTGTGGTGAAGGGTATATACACTTTCAGTATGGGGACCATTTACATATAATCGGACTAGAACATATATGGGAGCTTTATCTAAATTTCCAATTTCAATAGAGTTCATCCTTGGGCAAAATAAGTGACCTGTGCCAAATTTCGTCTAAAACGGATCATAAATGCGAACTATACGAGTTATACTTATATTGGGCTAGGGTATAAAAATTTGAGGTCATTATATGCGACTAGGATCTCAAAATTTTAATATGAGATGCGACCTTTATACGGCATAAAGTAAATATAAGGACTTATATAGAACATCTTCTTATATAGAACGAAATTACAAATTTGCTATCGCTATTTTGATTTCAACATACAGGCGGACCATGGAATTTTAACCTGATCATAAATAAACATCCGACAAAGACCCCAAAGATATCAAGTGAACTCACTCAAGAATATTTGGATATACAAATTATGCGTTTAAATACCTCGTCGAGTAGATACAATAGAAGGTTTGAAATAGGAATGATCATCAATATAGCTCTTCAAAGCATTCCTTTCGTTTCAAATATCAATGTTTGCAAAATTTTTTTCGGCAGATCCATTTGTTGTACAAGCTATAAGCAATATATATCTCCTATAAATAACTAACTAAAAATATGAATGGTGGAAGCATAACAAAAACCAGCGAGCGGAGCAGATAATCGGACGGGGCCGACCATATGATACCCTACACAACTACCACGGAACTCTAACTTTCTGCGGTTCTATATTCTGAAACTGGACAATATTTCGTGATATTTGCACCCTCTTGATCGGTTACAGGTCAACAGCTCAACTTTCTAACCCTGGCATATTTTCCATTCTTTTTCTTAAACGCCATAAAATAAAAAAGTTGTCACTTTATGCTTTGTTTGATTTGACCCTCGGAATATTGACCGATCATCATTTAAACAGCCGCTCTAAGTATTTGGTCACATCTCCTTCAACTTGTAAAACATGCGATGTTCTGCAAATAATAATTGCCTCTAGAGCGACTGGAAAATCTGACAAAATTCATTGCACCCCCTGAATGAAATCTCAACTTCACCGAAAACTACAGGCGTCGTCCTTGACCATAATCGGAACTTCCTTTACAATTTCAAAGCGATCAGCGCGACATTTCCGTCCTCTAATGGAGTAATAGTAATACTATGCACACAGTATTATTTACCTCATTATGTATAACTCCCATATCTGAGCACATCCGACAATAGAATTGGTATCATTTTAAAGGTCAACCACTCCTCTAGGATATACTATCAACTTCTCGGGTCTATGTCCTTCAGGAGTAAATATATACGCTATAGAATACAAATTTTGTCATTTTTCACACAAAATTCAGGGTCCAAAACAGGCATTCTTATTCTTTGGCCCGATCCCCTTCTCCATGCAAAAATTCGACGTTTGGGCCATAATTGCGACCTCTGGAGCGACAAGAAAAACAGATAAAAATTAAGTATTTGGTCCATTCCATCCCCTAAATATTAACCGATCTTTACCAAAAATAATAGGGGTCGTCATTGGCCAGAAACCATCCTACATGCAAAATTTCGTGAAGATTGGTCCATAACTGTGGCCTGTGTTTACAATTTATAATGGACAGACGGATGGACACACATGTCTAGATCGATTCAGCTAGTCGAGATATGACGATCGGTATACTTAAAGGTGGGTCTAGGACCAATATTTCGCGGCGTTACAAACTCTTGTTGCTGCACAAAGCTATAATACCCTGACAACATAGTTGTGTAGGGTATAATTATTTCAGTTATATTTCCATTCCAGATAAACATCGTATTATTTTGGAAAACGTCTTTAAATCTACCGAATGGAATTATTATACAGAGTTATTATTATTTATGTTTTGGCAATAACTCTTAAGTTTGTTAACGAACGCAGAAGGTCGCAAAATTTTAGACAGAGAACATATCTAGGCGTCGAGTGGTGCTAGATCCATAATAAGTTTCACTAGACCAATGAAATTTTCGACTTTTCATACCAACAGCTTAAATTTGTTCCCTATTGTAATAAATTAATTAAATTTTTAAGAATAATTAGATATGTAAAGAATAGGTTTCTATTTATTTATTTTGATTTTCTTTTTACTGAACTACTACTTTAGACATACAAGAGCTGCTTTCTGACCCGAATTACGATGGCCGATATTACAGGCCTGATTTTACAGGTGGTCTCTTAATTTGTGTAGATTTTATGAAAATTCAAATACCCTGCAAAATTCTAAAAAGAATCTAACGGATTAAATTGTCCATTTATTACTTTAAGATTTTCTCCGTTCTTGAACCCCTCTACTAACAAATTTACCAATAAGGGTATTTCTACATTTTTAATTGGGTAACCGAAACAAATTGACGTTTTTCTTTGTAGGGAATCCTTCAAAACAAAACAAATGCCGGTAAATCAAAGCCGCAACCTAAGAATACAGGTAAGAAACGAAAAAAAAACTCTAATTGTTTTCCACATATACGACTTAAATGACTTTCAACATAAGCGCCGGCAAAGTCAAGTCCTTTTTGCCTTTGCTTATTATAGATTAATGCCGCAGGCAACATTTTGGTTACGGCACACCTTTTTGTGGTTTCTAGCGTAAATACCTACCTACCCCAGAGATGAAAGGAATCAAAGAGGGCACAGGGAAATTTCATTTATTATTAACATGATTATGTTGTGTTACACGTGCAAATATTAGCACATATTTACCCCTGCCATAACATTCGAGTGCGTATGTGCGTGTGTGGGTTATACACCACCACCACAGCAACAACAGAGAGAAAAATCACACAAATCCTGTCATGAATATGTTCAGTAGATAGAGTGTATTAATAGTTATAATTTCGAATACGTGTTACATGTGACTGTGCGTGTATGTGTGTGCGAATGCGGAAAGGATTTTTAATAGTACATCTAAAGAATCACAGAGATTACAACTTGTATAGTAAAGGGCAAAATTGAAGGCTTTATTATTATTTTATTTGTGCTTCAGAGAGAGGGAGAGGGCATTACACTCTAGCCAAATTATCTAGCAGTGAACTCAATTTTTTTTTTCGGAAATTCGTTTAATTATTACAGTAACATTCCTTTGTAGATTTAGCTGAATTGCACATCACAAGTGGCTATATTTTGGCACTTCGATTTCATGGAGGATGGAAAACATATTTGCAAAATATTTTCGATATGGACCAATGTTTGATATGCCACCATATAAAGGTCCCCCTCGATTTTAAGTACACTGAAAATTTTTGCCGCATATTAACTACAGAATACCTTACAATGTACACCACATTTGTTTGCTACTGTAAGCCGGGCTTCCCCAGCATGCGTTCCTAACGTGTTTATTTGTTTGAGTTTATTACCAAAATCCTTAATAATCTCCAATATCATAAACTTTTGTATTTTATACTTACGTCCGTTCGAATGAACACATTTAGATAGTGAGTGGCCATGTGTTGGATGTTGTAAATATATTCGTGTGTGTGTTTTTGGTTTGTAGCCCGTTCTCCTTAGAACTAATACACACATCATGCATAAATCTATCTTAGATCTTTTTGGTTTATGGCACCCGCCTTACTTGTTCTTATCTGAACAATTTCTTTCACAATTTTAGTTTGGTGTGCCATATATTTCCTTGGCAAATAGAATCGGTTGCCAAACACACACAAATACACCCTCATTTTCGCAGATGAAATCAATTCGGGTTTCTACTCGCATGATTTTAAATTTGAAAAAAGGAAAAAGAAAATCATGAGTGAAACCTTAAAAGTCTTTTTTGGGGTTTAACTTAGTTTTCCCTACTTTACCATTTTCAATAGCAACACGCCAACCTACTCTCTCACTCACATGAACGTATACACACACATATACGTATGTAGAGATGTAAACAAACTTCCTTTACTCATAACACTACATGATTTTTTGTAATACACGTGTTGTTTCCCTTTTCTTCCTGATATGTTATTACCAAGGATATATTGTTTGACAGGAGTTTATGTTCGCTTTGAATTCGTTCGTAAGTATGGGTGGGTACAAAAGGATACACACACATACTTATTTTTATGTTAAGTATCCCAAAAACACCGAATATTTTTATATACCATGTGTGAATCTATTCAAGTAGTATATGGGCTATTGCCTACACAAATTTAACAATGTGATTCTTTTGTATGTACAATAAAATCAGTAAGGAAAGTTCAGAAGTCTGACGGCAAAATTACATGCCAATTAGTCATGTCTTAGGAGTACCATTTGTACGAAATCGAACAAACTTATGTATAAGAGTTATATGATAATTTGGATCGATTTGAAACAAAATTGGCATGTGCCAATGCAGCATCCTGGTCTGGAAATAAAATCGAAAGAATATACATGAAAGATATATCTAATTCTGAACTGATTTAAAAGCAAATTTTACAAAGATATATATCTTAGTGATATATATTCGAAACGGCTTAAACGAAATTTTGCAAAAATATTAATTTTGCTATTTATGATACTCCGAAGATTTTTCTATACGGTAAAGATCTGAGGATTGTGTTTTTCATTATAAAACTCTGATTTTTGACTCCCGTAACCAATCTTTGACATGTTTTTGTGTATTTTTGGAGGTTATTGTCAAGCTAAAACACCCAAACAAGCGGTAAATTTCCTTAGCGAAGGGAACCAAAGGGGTTTCCAACACATTTTTATAAACTATCCGATCTATTACTTCACAAATTTCGTTAACATATCGAGCTCCTTTAAAAGAAATATAGCTCAATACTTCAGTGACCCTCCAACATGCATCCCAACTATTGTTCTTGAGATTATATTCAACGGTAACCCTCAACAACAATTC